>NC_135080.1:11072500-11297500 GCF_051107435.1 Chaetodon auriga
AGCCAACAAGTGAGTAAACAATAAATGAGTTTTTCTTCAATATAATGTGTGCAGCTGTGTTTTGATTTTGGTGTGTCCAGGATAATAAAAGCACAACAGATGTGATAACCTTTAGATGAGAATTAAATAGCAAACAAAAATGTATGAGTCATAATACAATAGTTAAATGAACAAAAGTTTTATGATAGGGCCTGGCCCACGTTGGAAAAGCAGTGGTAAGAGAAAGGGATGTAAAACATAGGCAGATTATTCTACAGAAACTTTGACCCCTCCTAATCTTGCTCTGTGTGACAGGGGTCATGCAAATATTGCTGAGAACACAGTGACTAATGTGATTGGACAGAAGCTTGTGGACTTATTCAAACAGAGGGCAGTGCACCTTGAACCCAGCCTGGCTGTTTATTTAATGGTAGGTCACATTTCATGCCGGCAGAGCACACATAGTACAATTTATACACTATATTTCTACAACTCATGTAGGAATGATAAAACTGCTACACTCACAAATGATTATTTCTTATGTTTTGCTAATATTGCAACCCAAACACGAGCTTCTGACAAGTCTGTATTGCTGCAAGGGGCAGTGTTTCAGCCTTAAATATCTCCTGAAGTGTCAAACTCAGTTTTAAAAAATCAATAAATTGGGTTTTACAGGCCTATGAAGTGTTTGTTTTCACATTATACACACAGTTTAGATTACCAGATTGGAACTGCATGTTTGAGGAAGGACTAACAGGGAAAGAGAGGAGAATTCCAGGAGAAAGTCCCAGTGCAAGACACCAAACATCTGTTCGAGCTGTTAGTACAGGCAGTTGTCTTGTACAACATTGCAGACATTTCTCCAAGTATATGGAAGTAGTTGCATTGTCTTTCTGGTTTAAAGAAAAGGCTGAAATCTACTTTAGGACCTTAAATTTTTTATCACTTGGGAGCTGAAGTCAACAAAGGAGGGACAACTTCACAGCAACCCTTTTACCAAGTGGATGACTCAGAGCACAGCATGTAAAATTAGGACTAACCTTAGAGATAAGGTGCCAGATAAGGCTTCGGGTTGCAGCTCTCAGGTGGATGTAGGACAAATATATAACTCATTATGTAGCCGCAGAACATTACTGTAAAATGACAGATGTTTGGCTTCGTACATGCAGACAGGGATCAGCTGGGAGAGGAAGTGGTGTGTGAGGCATGGGGCCAAGACGGCAAATGGACCAAAATAAAGTCAATTAATTACAATCACGATGACATGAACATATTCCTTTTTTTCTGTAGCTTGGAAACAGTGTTCCAATAGAACAGAAATAAAGACGAACGTCGTGACAACAGTGAGAAGCAAATAAAAAGCAAGTAAACTCCAGTTATACTGATTTCGACTTTACGGGTGTGTTAGTGGCGTTACAGAATCTGACCCTTGTCAGATTGTTATTTAATTGGATTATTATTACTCTGGAGCAGCATTTTACTGCTGTAGCTGGTTGAGGTGAAGCTTTACCTCACAGACTTTAATGTGTAACTTCATATTCTGAGATCATTGACATGAAGAGACGGAGAAATGATCTATTATAAGGTGGACAAACTGGATTATATATGTGTGATGTGGCGGCTGGTTTGTCTCCTCTGTAATTCTGTGGTGGTACTTAAAGGAAAAAGTTTCTAATTTACTGTGATTGTGATGCAGATGTGACGGTGTCATGTAACCATGTTCGTTATGATGTTTGCTTTTATATAATAGAAGTTTAAAACGACATGAATATGTATATTATAAGGTGGCCGTATGCTTTGAATGCTGATTAAAATAAGAAGTGGTTACGGCTGTCAAAAGCACAAACAAAATAATAAACAAGGAGAAAAAAACAAATAAAAAATAGGTCCTCCTCAAATGTTAAGGAAAAGTAACAGAATGGAAATACTCAAGTACAAGTACCTTAAAAGTGTAAGTGAAGTACAAATGCTGTAGCCTTCTTTCACATTTTTTTGTAATTTTTTTTGTGTTTATATATTATGGTTTAGTCATATATTTCTTTTATTCTGGGCTCATTAATTTGCCCACTGATAAATCACACACCCACAGGTCTGTATGAATGTATAAATCAAACTAAAAAAAAGACAAAAAAAAAAGACAAAAAAAAAAAAAAAATCTGATTGTGTTTTCTCTTTATAAGGTGTGTGATGTTGTTTAAAAACACATTTAATTCGTGATTTACTCCTTTTAATCCAACAGTCACAGTTTGGATCTTGTGTAATGGTGATGAACGGCTCCACTGAGTAATAATATTCATAAACAGTGTGCGTGTGTGTTGTAATTGTGTCCATGAACCGCTGGGCGAGACTCTCTCTCTCTGTCTGTCTGTGTGTGTGTGCGTGTGTGTGTGAGTGTGTGTGTGAATAGGAGGGGAGATGCTGGATTCGGGAGAAGGTCCGCCATTATTGGGAAGCTGAAAAAAAAATAGACTTATACACACCGTCACACATTTCGCCTGTAAGGGGCTTAACATCAGAAAGGAAACGCCACCGCTCCTGGACGAGCTGCGGTTCGCGAAAAGCGGCGCTTCGGTGAATGAAGACGCAGCCTGCGCTCGCCTTTCCTACGGACTCTTATTTTTGACACAACAAAGGAAATAATAATTGGTCAAAACAACGTGGTGGCTGAAGCAAGAAGGAAAAACACACCGAAACAGCGCTCCACGACGCCTCCCCCTTTCCTCCTCGCTCCCAGCCGCGGAGGAAAGCCTGGAGTTTGAGCCGCATTTTTTTTTTTTTCCTTTTTCCTGACGAGAATTTAGTTGTTTTTTCTGCCTCTCTCTCTCTCTCTCCTCGGAAAGGGGGAGAGAGAGAAAGCGAGATATGCATCTGCTCTCTGAAAACTTCAGCCTGATGAAAACGAGCACTTAACGTGTGAAGCGCCGGACAGAGAGTCTGTTTACTGAGAAGAAAAAGCGGAAAGAAATCGATGTGAGCGCTCGTAGGAAGTGTTTTTGTCTGCTTTTTTTTATTATAAGTCTTTCACCGGCTGTGAGTCGCAGAGAGAGAAAGAAAAGGAGTGGACGAGGGCTGGAGAGAGGGAGGAATGCTATGGTATGTAGACTACTAGATAATCTTCTTTTACAGCACATTATAGACGGGAGTGGACGATCCGGAGAGCTGAACAATGTTAAAAAGCGATTTGAAGGCGTTCACTTCTCCCTACAATGCAGCTCGGCTTAATGTTGAAGTGCTGCGAATAACAAGAAACTGGGAGTCAACCCCGGCCCCCCCTGAGGGCTGGTGTGATTTCAAGCCCCTTATAGTAATAATAATGATTATTCTAATGGCGATGCATGGGCGTATATAGAGCATAAAACCTGATCTGAGGGAGGTTGCAGCTCCCCTGTGCATGTTTAAATGGGAAGTTTACAGAGGAGGAGGGAGGGGGGGGGGGGGTCATAAAAATGGATCTTGTCCAAACCTTAAAATTGTTTGTGCAACAACACCTGGAATGCATTGGTCTTGTCAGGCCTGGAGAACCCCCCCCCTCTTGGAGTGTCTTGAATATAAGGACTTTCAACTGGCAGAGGGGAAATAGGATGTTTAGGTAAAGCAACTGTTTGATGCAGTGTCTGCATGTTTTGCTCGTTTGTTCGTGTGCTGGTCATCACCCGGTTAACAGGAACAATTAGGTGGATGGTACATGAGCTTTGGAGAAGTTTGAAGTGGTCTAATGTCAGTGCCTCTGCTTTCATTTGACGTGTTTGGTCAGATTTGGGTCATGATGGAAGCTCTGAAACCTAAGAAACTTTTGTCATCATGACTAATTATTTTCTCTCCCATTAAATGCCCCACTAACTTTCGCAAACATCAAAGCTGCATGTTCAGCTCCTGGCTGACACACTTAGCTAATGTGCGTACACCCTGCTGGGAGGTAACTCCACTCTGTTCCCTGACAGTGACTGTCTGCCTATTTTTTCCACCAATTAAATATCTCAGGTGGGGATATTTAACTTGCCTCGCTGGATGCTGCATGTCCCCTCCATGCTGTTAGATAAGGTGCAGATGGCCTGAATAGGCTGACCTAACGATAACAAAACCATTAATCTATTTTTGTGCCAGAACTAGTCACCGATGTGTCACGGCTTAATCTCACTGCCACTGCAAAGTGGTCATTGGCCTGCTAGCCACTCCCTTTTTGTCAGGATCCCTCCACTGTATTTTAGTACTTTCATTTTGAGAGCCATCGTTCTAGCTGTCCGTGTAACACTGACTCAGGATTGCCTGTGAAAGACGTCAGAGGGTCAGAGAAGTGGATGCATGTCAGTGAAGGGCTGTGATGTGGCCTTAACGCCGAGGTGCGTAGCAGGGGCTGTGGCCTGCACCACTGTGTCAGGGCCAGATAGAGGTGGATGTTTTCAAAACAGGAACTTTGTCATTTGATGATGGACGTGTGGTGTAATGTGGATTTTTATCTCCCATTCAAGCAAATCAGTTACTCATAACCCCGCGTTTACCAGCAGTGCTTTGACTGAGTTTCTCTCTCTTTGATCTCAATCAACCTTACTGGGAAGACCACGCTATGGAGGAAGTAAACACACACTTTCTCTGGTATGGCAGTCTCTTTGCTCTCAGGTAAATGCATTAGCAGCTGTCAGCACTTCTGTTCTCTGCTTGATTGGGCCCTTTGCAGTGCAGTCACACCTCTCCAGGAAGCCTCTTCTCCCCCTAATAGCCGTGCCATTTGCCCAGGCAGCAGGCTAGCTACCAGCATACCCGCTCAGCCCTGTCTGTCTGCCTGACTCTGGGCTGCAGATCGTGTTGTGAGTCCCTGGGCTAGAACATGTTCCTGGGATTAGTGGAGGGTAGGCTTTGTTCGTCAGGATGTAGGCCTGAGATGTGGATACGTCCTTTGATGAGGGCACTGGAAGAGAGATCCTATCCCACGTTCTGCGGACAGATAAACGCAGGGTTGGCATGCTTTGCAACAAAAGCTGTGGAGTGGATATCTGCTCCTCATGTCAAGTCTGATTCTGATAG
Organism: Chaetodon auriga; assembly: GCF_051107435.1. Taxonomy (NCBI): domain Eukaryota; kingdom Metazoa; phylum Chordata; class Actinopteri; order Chaetodontiformes; family Chaetodontidae; genus Chaetodon; species Chaetodon auriga. Next base: position 11,077,502 of record NC_135080.1, read on the forward strand.
TCCTCACTTGACTTTTCAGCACTGGACCAGCAATCAAATGAGAAAGGTAATTGGAAAGTACTTGAGCCCTTTAGTGTGAAACATGCCCTAAATTAGTAAGCCGTGCTGTGAGCAGGTTATTTAAATAAGGGCCGATGTGTTTCTGGCTTGTAATACCACTCTATTTGAAAACTTTCCCCGCACCATATTATTTCCATGTCAACCCAGGCTTTTATTTCAACAAACCACTGTGCTGCCGAACGAAGCGGCAGCCTCTCACCTGCTCATTTGCAGATTTCGCAGCTAGCCTACCTGTCAATGCGGGGCGACGCCATATGCCAAGGATGGAAAAAAATTTTCCCCCGCTCCTCTGCAAATGTGTCGTTCGCTAAATCTCTTCCTCTCTCTTGTATTACAGGAGAGGTTTGCTTGTGAGTCAGTGTAAGCCTGTGTTTGATGGAGAAAGGAGCTAATTATAGCGGGCAGCTTTGGAGTTTGGTGGACCAGATTACAGTCACTCTCCTCTCAATGGCTGCCTTGTTCTAGTGGCCGATTATTAGGCAGAGAGAAGTGCATTCTGGGATGATTGTATCTGAATTTCCATTAGAAAGTGTGCCTGCCTCAGTTGAACTGAGGTTCTCTTCTCTCTCCCACTGTTTCAGCTCCCTTGCTCATTACAGATTTTGCAGATGGGGACAGCTTGATATAAAGGCCTCTGTAGTGTGCCCCTATTCTGTTTTAGAGCCAGTTTTCCTCCGTGTGAATGGGCGAATTATGTGTGAACGAACTGACCCCAGATCAGCAAATGTGGTTGTGCCTGGTTTTCATTGGAGGGAACAGAATGACAGAGAATATCACTGGTATTCCTGCGCATTTTCTAACAAATGGTTCACCCAAGAACTTTGAAAAATAATGTTTAATGAAATCAATCAGTAATAAAGATTGCATTTGCTCTATTTCCTAAGCCTGAGTTATTATGGTATTACTTTTCCAATACAAATGCATTATTAATGGATAATGCTAGTGGAAAGTAAGGGCTTTAGATATGATTAATGGCTTGAATGGTGGCTCTGTAGGGCCCTGTTGGGGTAGTTTTAACTAGCTTTCATATTTCTTTGCAAAGAAAAAAAAAAGAAAAGGACGGTGACATTGTTTGGAAGCACGGTGGCCATGGAGATGAAGGACCAGGATGTAAGCCACAGAGGAATGGTGACCTCTGGACGTGAGCGGCCCTGCTTTGCTAGTCCAGATACAATTACACAACAGAGGGACAAGGGTAATGGGGCTATGGTAATTTGAAAGAGCTTCAGAGAGGGAACATGAGGGGAGAGGCGGCAGAAACAGCGAGAGAGTGACACAACAAAGTTGGTAGTCAGTTGGAGGAAAAAAAAAAAAAACAAGACTGAGCGAGAGAGTAAAGTAGAACGCAAGCAAACTGCTGCCAGTTTCTGCTTCAGGCTGTGTTCCTGGTATGTGCCCTTTCAGCTTTGTGCTCTGGGATCAACCAATCAATGACAGCCATAAGTAACCCTGCTGCTTGGCTATTGGCCACAGCTGAATTCCATGACTCAGCATGTCCGTAGATAAGATGTTATGATTGAGTCACTGCCAATGAAATGAGGCCAGTGCCCGGAGTTCAATAGGTTGGACTTCTGCTGCTGTGATCGCACACAGAAAGTTTGCACCACCTACACACAATGCCAACATGGATTTTAATGCTAAAGTTCTCCTGAGTTTTTTTTTTTGACGAGCCTGAAAAAGAGAAGGTTGTCATGCATAAATACATACTCCGTTACATTATCATGTTAAGCGCATAATAGCCCCTGATTGTTTTCCAGTGAGTCAGTGTGTATGCTGACTATTCTTGGGATTTAGAACGGCTGCAGACTCTGGAAACCTCTCACCCGCCGAAACAAAGAAAAACTGCCCTGAAATCCACCTACACACCTATTAAAGGATAAGGCTGAGCATGTTTGTAGTCTGTGGACACATACACACACTCACCCATTTCCCACACTAACCCGACACTTCATTTTTGTCTTAACCTGTCGTGCTGACCTACTCTCATCCCATTCGCAAGTCTCCAGGCTTCATTGCCTAAATTGGGCTGCAGTCGGGAGGAGAGGTCCCCTTGTGTCATTGTTTGACTTTCTCTCTGGAGATTCTCCCTCGTGGCGCCCCTGGGTTTCCTGTAGGAAGTCCACCTACGATTCCTGTGTGTGTGTGTGTGTGTGGTGGGTGGGTGCTCAGGAGAAGTGGATAGGGTGGAGGAGAAGAGGAGGGCTGGGGGTCAGAGGTGAGGGGAAGAGTCAGAGTAGGGCAACTATTGAGCCTTTTTTATTCTCCTAGAAATCAGACTAATAGTCATGTCACCGCCTTGATGAGAATAAACCATCCAACGCCGTTGAAAATGCTTATTTTCATAATCAATGTTTTTCTGCAGATGCTGTGGTTGTTTCTGGAGATTCAATCAATGAATGATTAAAAAGAACTTAATGCACATTTTAAAAAGACTTACAGCTGACCACAGTTATTTCAGCTCTTTAAACTCTGTTCAGCTGTGGCCTCGTCCTCCTGATTACCCGAACTTTGGCTTCATGCTGTATCGGGCGCTTGGACCCGGGTACACCTGCTTGCAAGTCTAGTATTTTCCATCTGAAACACTTTCTTTCCGCCGCTGATAGTTTGTCAGCTAAACGCTCCCTCCAGTTGCTTTCTGTTTACAGAATGTCTATATTTTCTGCACTTGCTTCCCCTTCTGAAGGATGTTAGGTACCGAGGTTGGCACACCTCCTTCCATTTAATAGCTGCTGGAGTAGATCCTGTATATTCTGATACAACTTGTTGGTTCAGTAGGAAGCTGAGCAGCCAAGCAATAATGGTCTATCCTTTCCATCCTCTCTAAAGGAGAGAGAGGTGGGTTTAGTATATTGTGTATGATAGAACATTTCTCTCTGATAAGCTTCTGTGAAACATGTGCAGACATTTTGTTTAGTATACTTCTTTGGGAATCATCGGTTGGATTAATTTCATTCGGAAAAAGGGGGGAAAAAAGCCTCCTGCAGCAGCAACCTGTGTTTGGTGTTTATCTGTGAAGGCTGGCTGTACATAAGCGGCTCCTGTCAGGTTAAATATTACAACTTAAAAAAAGAATAAAACTAGCAGCCTCACCTCAGCTCCTCTCCACTCAGACTGCTCTGTTGTAATTGAAATTAATAGGGTGTGTGACTATCTGCAGCTCATTTCATTGACACATTGACCATAATAAGATTCTGCGTCTCGTGAAATATGGCTGTCACCATCTATTTGTCAAAATACAACCGCTTTCAGTGTGTGTGTGTTAATGCTCCTGGTCAATGCGTATCGGCACTGCTGGAACTTGACGTTTAGTTGCGTTAACCCGCCGTGTTGTCCATCCATCATGATGTCTCTTCCGTGCTGCTTCTGCCCAGTGTTCTGACAACTTTATTGGAAGTGTCTTGGTACACCTGCAGCACGCAGACAGAGCGAGGAGAGAGGGCTGGGAGAGTGGGAGGCAGAGAGGTGTTCTGCTTCTAACGTATTCTAATTAAAGTTGGCAGGTTTAATCACAGACTGATAAGCATCAGAGAGGAAAGCGTGGGATGGAAGTAGAGAGGAGAGGGAAGGGAAGAGGGCCTGCAGACCCAGACAACCAGAGGACCGTGAAAGTACCTCGCTTGACCTGAAGTTGGTCTCACTTTTCCCAAACTCCTCCTAGACTCTTATCGATCGCTCTTGTTTCCCCTCTGCTTCTTTTCTTTCCCTCTTGCCTCTTTCACGTCGTCACTGAATATATCTGTTTGTTTCTGTTCCCATGGCTCCCACCATCCCTCAGTTTTTCTGCCCTTGGAGCACAGTGCAGTGTTATTGTGGTTAAGGACACAGGAAGGGCACCACCTTGTCACTAGACGTTTGTCTCAGATGCCACTTCAGGGGGATCTGGCCACCACTGTGGTGGCCTTTGGCCTCTCCCCGGTGAACATGTGCCGACGCTGTCTCTCTCCCACACATACAAGGACACACCAAACCCTTGTATTTTGACAGAGGACATTTTTTACAACATTGCAATTAGGTATTCTTAACTTGGAGCTTGCCCCGGGCATTTTAACATTTGCAAATCATTACATGGTTGTTATTGTTTAGTATTCTCGGTTGATGCAGCTCAACTTTGAAAGTTTGTAAATTGGCATTGGGAAATGGTTCGCTGTTGTTTACGCCCATAATGTGTGAAAGTGACTATTCTCCACTCACACACGCACACACACAGCACACAACAGTGGCTGACCCTTCCTCACCCTCATAACATAACTGTCAGAGCGGTTCTGGCCGTTAGGCAGCTGTGTGACAGTGGACATCATATCCTCTTTAAGGTGAGAAGATAAGGTGGCTCTTCATAGCCATTTGTTATCACAGGCAGCGAGCACCCCGACACCTCTGCATCCCTTATCTGGCGTAGTCCCAGCTTCTGGCCCAAGCAAGGGCTCATGCAAGCCCAGGGCTGATGAGTAAGCACTGCTCCGCCTGCAGATGGCTGGGCCTGCCGTTATCGATCGCAGCGCCACCGCCTGTCATCCAGCCACCACTTAGCTAATGATGTCCATGCTATTGTCTCACGGCTGGGAAAACGGCCATAAAACTCAGAGTGACGACTAACGGTGGCGTCGGAGGGAAAGATGGATCTTACCGATAGAGGAGGCACACCCAAAGCAGCCCCAGCCAACTGGTCGTGTGTTCTGCTATCTTAGGATGGTCGCGTTGTCATTCTTATTATTACTGCTTGCTGCTCCGTGTCCACTTCCCTCTCCTTTCTTTCCGTTGTTGGCTGTCTTTGTTGCGCTGCCTGATAGTCCATCTGCATGTAAGAATGACAGACCACGATTTCCAACTGTCTGCCAGTCTCTGTGTTGGCCTGGTTTTGACCCTGTTACTCTGATTGTCACTGTTGTTGGGCAAACAGCAGTTTGTTGATGCTAAATAAATACTCTTAGTGATGAATCACCTGGAATGCTCGGATCTAGAGGCAATTAGAAAAGGCTGTTAAGAATGCAGTAAAGATATATACCCACTCGTGCCATTTCAGAGGATTGTAAATGGATTTAGCTCCGAGTTGGGTTTTCATGGGAGTGACATGGGTCATTTCTCTTCTCAGTGCCGTAATTTCCCAGGATGCAGTAGGGGCCCCAAGGTCCATAGCTCTTATGTCAGAGTTCATTTCCTGTTGCAGTGCTCCAGCAGCTCCTGAGGATCCACCATTTTGTAACATTCCCTATGAGGACTGGAGAAATGTGTCTCAATTCACCACCCATGTGTGACTTTTTGGCTCTAAATATGTGTTTTCATGGTTTGCGATTATGTAGGATCAGCTGACGTATCAGCTGTTGTACATGATGGTGAAAGTCAGATAATTTAGCTTTGAAAACTCATGATGTTGCAAGCTGATTTGTAAGAGTAGCTGAGGTCACACCATGCCTAATGTAGTGCAAGTGTGAAACCATGAAATGAAGACTCAATCGTTTTCGCTGATGTTTCTATTTCTAATAATACCCCTGAAACATCATCGCTGGTTGTAAATCGCCTCAAACCGCAAACTTGAGCCCTGCCTCTTCCTTTGTTGCCATGCTGACTCTCATGTATGTCCTAAGTTGTGAGGATAAAAGTAAGGGAAACATGGGTAAAGAATGTAAACATCTCTCGCAGTTGTTTTCGGTTTGAGGGTTGTTCAGAGAGAGGACAGGCTCACCACACCACAGCCCGCATTAGTCACAGTCGTCGGAGAGAAGAGAATGCAGACCTTTTTGCCCAATGAGGGAAAAGGTCGTTGGGAATGCAGTTTGTCAGGTCAGGACGAGCCGGGCCTGTCGTCGCTTAAATCCATGTGACAGCCAGAAAGAAAATACGGTTGAGAGAGGTGTACCTCAGCTGGATATGAGTATGAAGCCACCAGCAGACCATTAATGTGTGCTGTTCATGTATTTACTTATTGTCATCATTCTAGATGACTTAGTGGATATTCAGAGACCTTTCCTGCGCTGTACAGCCGGAGCCGGGATCAGTTTGGTGGGCTTGGTGTGGAGCACAGGGTCTATGTTGCCAAGAGGGGAGGCGGCATGTCCCTCTTTACGTTTGGATTAACATTTGAGTTTTGCCATTTGTTCAGGTGGACGTGATCTTTTAAGATGAAATGTCAAATGTCTAATTTAGGTTTTCATGTAGTGAGAAAATGATTCACATCCACTTGAAGGTAGAGGGGAGTCATCCGGGAGAAGGATTGATTGATATTCACTGAATTTGAAGTTTAGCAAAATACCTCCTCAAGGCCCGCAAGCTGTCCGAGCCACGAAACACTATTCCAGCCAATCAGCAACAGGTGGCGTTCTGGCACATGAACAGGACAAGAGGAAGGGGAGCAGAGATAGGAGGAGCGAGGGGTAAATGGTATGGTAAATCTGGTATGCTAACATGTAATCGCATTATATAAACCTATTAAGTTAAGGGACTTGCAAGAGACAAAAGCTCAAAATTTGTGCAAGGGACTGATGTTTTTGTCCCCAGTGACTGACTTTTACACGTGAAATTGGTGGACGTCCCATTTAAAAATGAATTATAATCACACTTAATGGATTTGCTAATTATTGCATGCTAAAATTGAACCCTACTATGTACAGCATGTACTGTGGTATGGAGGTTATTAATAGACTAGTATATTAGTATACTATGAATATAGTGTTATTATATTCCTCAGTGACCGTTTGGATTCTAGCTTGATCCCAGCAAAGAGGAAAGCTGTCCATCATACTAGTCTGAAGCTACTGGCACTCTGTCACTGTTTGTTCATGCAGCCTGTTGTGTTTTCAGTCATGCAGTTTCTCCGAGAAGGCAAAGTAGTTAATCACTAACGTCTCTAAATGACTAATGGCGTATTCATCCTGCAGTGATGGTGGTAAATGCTGATTAAGAATGTCTTTTGTTCTCAGTTGTTGGTCACATCTGGTCAATGGGAACATTTCAAGCCCCAAATATCTTTGAGCAATCAAGGAAGACGTTAAACGGAGCTCAAGATTATGAAGCGTTTGGCTCCGTTCCTGACATCAAACTTACGATACATTATGCAAAAGGAGAAATTATTAGAGAATGGATGTCCTCTTATACCAGGAATACTTGAAACCCCAGCCTGCAGCTTTACCCATTTGGGAACATGTGAACTCCTCCAGTCTACAGCCAACACATTTTTATTCCAATGAAGTTGCTCGAGAAGAATGACTTGCTTGAGCTGATAAGTGGAAATCAATTCCACTTCTCCGCTGAAGTGTTGTCTGAGAGTACGGATGGTAATGTTTTATTTTAACCACGTATGCATTGAGTGCGTCACTCTGAGACATTACGACAGTTATCTTAAACAAATCTAGCATCTAACAGCTACTATATAGCATTTTACATTGTTTGCCATGCCACGTGGATAGCATGCAGTATTTAGAGTCATGAAGAGATACCGTCTTTGCCTCCTACAGGTCCAGCTCAGTTCTGCTGTCACAGTATGGTTTCAACATTCGCTTCCATTTGCAGAATGCTAATGCATTGTTTCAAAGTCTCATTCCTTACGTCGTTTGATGCACACATTTTTATCATTACAGGGATGTTGATGTGTCTATTATTTCAACCACCTGCTGTGTGTATATTGTGAAAATATTTCTGCATGTGAGAGATCAAGAGTCAGAAAGAAGTGATTACGAAAAACAAGACAGTAGGAAGAGAAGAATGGTAAGAGAAGAAGAGTATCAGAGCCATCAGCTAAGGTGTTGCCGTAAACATGTCAGATCATTTGAGTCATGCTGGTTTGATTGTAGGGCACTGCTTGTTTGTGTGCTATTTGGTAGAACGAACCAAACAAGTCCCTGAGACTAGTTTAACCTGCCCTTGAACCACAGCTCAAGGTATTACACATGAGCACACTTGTTGTCAAACCTTAAGCAAACTCTCTTTCAGAATACTCCTATATATCACAGCAACTCCCATCCACAATATTTCAGATTTTGCTTCACAACTATGTAAATATGTTCTCTGTCTGACCCTAGTCTCTCAGTGTTTGGCCATAGTGGATCAGATTCTAGGAAATTGTGCAACTCTGAGAGTTTCCACGTGCAGCTTTCAGACCACAGAGCGGAGCGCACATCGAGGGCCTTGCCTTTTCCTCTCTTCCTTTCCCTGCTCCCTCCAGAGGTCAGAGTTGACAGGAGACATGGGTGGGTGGTGTCAGCCCTCTCCCTCTGGGATCCGGGGGTCCTCAGGGGTCTTGTGAGGTTGGGCAGCAGCTCCAAAGGGGAAGACGGGAAGCAGCGATGGCAGAGAGGGGGAAGGAACAGCTCGCTGTTGTTCTGCTTTGTTTGTTTTTTCACATGTCAGAGCTGAAGAGGGAGACGCAGGATGTCGATGGTTAGGGCTCCTTCTTCAAAAAGTGTGTGCATGCGTGTATATCCATAAGCTGCTGGCACCATTTGGCACACCACAAGGTTGACAGATTTGCATTTAAATTGCGATCTGGCAGCGTTTTGTATTTTTCTTCTCAGGAGGTTCCTTGTTTTTGCTACACAGTCATCAAGAAGTCCATAAGTTGAGATGTGGCTTTTGCTCTGCGCCACTTGTCGAGTGAGAGGTTGTTTTAGTGCACACTGGCTCGTTGACCTGTTCTGAGGGTCTATAATGTTCAACATCATGTGTAAAACACTTGTGCAAAGGTTGGGAGAGCTCTGCGAGCGTGTTGGGCGGTGCTCCCGGGGCTCCCTGATGATGTACCATGGTAAACAGCTCCCACTGCTTGCACAGCTGGGGCACACTCTGCAGTGCATGGAGAGAGGGAGATGGAGAGAGGGATGGGGAGGAGGCGGACGTGGAGAGGGCCAGAAGAAGGGGAGAGAGACTGCACTGATACAACAGAGGAATGCTGTGAGGGCCTTCAGGGCAGGATACAAACTGCGAAAAAAGGACAAGCGAGTGCAGAGGAAACAAGAGCAGAAAACTGATTATAAATGACAAATCCCCAGCTCTTGCAACCAAACAGTGCTAGCTGCCGTATCCTGAGGGTGGGAAAATGCAACAGTAATAGCTCCAGTCCAGTCTACTGTATGTATTCTGTGCACATGTGTGTGACTGTGTTTGTGTGTGCAGCCTCCCTAAATTCAGCAGACAGAGACAGGAAATTTTGCCCCTCCCCTCCTCCGTCCTCCCTTCATCCTTTGCCCTGCGCTCGCTGCCGGCCGCTGATTGGCTGGGGGGAAAGCAAGGGATGAGGTTTTGTCTTCTAATCTGCCAGCAGATCGCCACTGATGGGCCTCTGTAGAATGGCTTTAGTAAATTACTGTTCCAGGGAAGGGCAAATCCCTTCGATCAGATAGCAGCTCTCTCTTCATCTCTCCCTCCATTCCAAGTCCTGCACTCTCTTTCTCTGCACTATATCAGTCAGGCTTTGACTTTATCTCTTTATCACTACCTTGCTCTCCTCTGTGGCTGTTGGTCTCGACTCCTCTTTCTTCTTCGTCTTTCTTTGTCATTTACATACCTCATGTTGGGCACCTGTCTGCGTGTCTGCCGCAGACCTGTTTCTCTCTGCCTGGAGGCCTCGCACCTGGAGTGAATGAGATGAGCTGGTGTCAGAAAGAGACGCGCTGTGAGGCTACTCATCGGCATATGCGCATGACAGTCTGTGTGCAAACAGTCTCCTCTATCCCCTGGTGTGTTGGTGCATGTTAGCAAGATGGACCAATTTTTGGGGACGGCCATCTTGCCTGGCCCAGTCTGAAACCACACTAGAGATAGCGGAAGATGTTTGTTGATTAGAGGCTGTTTTTTTTTTGTTTTTGTTTTTTTTTTAATTCTGGTTTTAGTTTTGCATACCTTTGTCACAAAAGGTGGAATGTGACCGAGGAAGGAACAAAGAAGATTAGATTAGATTAGTATTTGTCAACCTGTAACTCAGTGGCTGCGTTTCCATCTAATTGTCAGGTGAATTCTTCCTCTCTTGCTGCAGAAACAGCTGATCAATCACATGACTTAAATGTTCACTAAACCAGAACTTAATTGGAAGAGTTGTTCCCATCTCCCATTTAAGTGCATTAAATGTCCAGTGTGTAAGAGTTAGTGACACTTAGCACTTCACCTTTCCTCCAGTGGCTGCTAAAAATGGGAAAACTGTGGATGATGCTCTCTAGAGCCAGTGTTTGGTTTGTCTGTTCTGGGCTACTGTAGCAACATGGCAGACTCTCTGCAAGAGGAGCCTCTCTCTTTTTGGATATAAAGAGCTCATTCTAAGATAATAAAAAGAAAAGACAACAATTCTTATTTTTCACTAAAGAAAGGATAATTAGGAATATTATATCCCATTTCTGCCAATAGATCCCCCCTAAATCCTGCACCGTGGTCCTTTAACTCATTTTTGAAATAGGCAAAAACTACCTCAAGTTAGCATTAAAGCTTTTTTTAAATTGAGTTTTTTTCTCATGCATTACTTCAAAATGCGCATACAAATACACTGAGCGCCAAACTTCCAGTGACCGTGTTAAACCACATTGGTGCTCTGCACTGACAAATGGCAGCCATGCACGTCTAATGCCACACAAGGCTACTATAATAACGAACAGGTGGTGAATGGGAAGAGGTCTCGAGGCCACACACACATTTTTTATTGACAGTGTTTTATTGCTGTGCTGTTGTGATGAGGTGTCTCACCAAACAAGATTTACAATAACCCAACCCAGTAGAAGTATCTGTTGGTTGAGGTGGTTGTTGTTGTTATTGTTGTTGTAACAGTTTTATAATCGGTATGTTCACATGCTCAGTCGTATCCCAGTTTTGAGTCACATGGTGGTGCTGATCATACTTTAGATAAGACATTTACAAGGAGCATGATAAACCTGGTTACAGATTATAGCTTGTTTTGTTTTTTCTATACCAACTGGTTTCTCTTCAGCAGTTGAGGATGAACCCATTTTGCTTTCTGAACGTCCGGATGCTGCATCACCAGAGCCACAGTACAATCTACCTTTCATATCCCTTCATTTCAGTGCATAAACCATCACCAGGGCTACAACTAAGATTTTTTTTGTTTAACTGAGTAGGTAACGCATGCACAGCCACTATCAGAATACTGCAGCTAGCATATCCACATGAGGAATTTATCCAGCTTTCTGAAACCATGGTACGATGTTACATGCGCGCACTAAATAACCACAATACTCCTAAAACCTGATCATGTAGTGCAATGCTAGTGTGCATGTTAACCCTCTCAATATTTGTAGGGAACATTGCTCCTCTTTGGCTGAAACAACTGTTCGACAAACCACCTTTAATTTACTGTTGTTACCTGGACCACACTGCTCTGGGTCTGTTTGGAAGTGCCTGGTAGGTGATTTATTGTTACACTCTCTGGTAATGAGCAGGCTGTAGAGCCTAATTCTGGCTGGTGTACCAATACTGATCCGAGTCGTGGCGGGAGGACTTGTGTTTGGCCGGCCCCACCCTCCTTTATCGGCTCTCTCCCCCTGCAGTCTGAAAGGAAGCATCTGCCTGCTCCTCTGCCTCCCCACTGCTCGCCACACATACTCTCTCCCTCTCCCTCTCCACAGCCCACACTGCTATCACGGCGGCTGCTAGCTATCCAGCTCGTGCCGATGTCAGAGCCTCTAATCTCTCTAGCATAAAGGCCATGCAAAGGGAATTTATGTTAGCCTGCCACAGGAAGAAAAGGAGAAGCGGGGAATCGTTTGAGCAGGTTGACAGATAAGGCTCTTGTGCTTTCTGTGTGGTGCTTTTTAAGCCATGTTAAGCTGCTTAATTAGACATAATCTACAGACCCCAGACTGAGGCGGAACTAATGAAGTTAAAAGACTCAAATCCCATCCTACCATCACACTCTCCTCTCCTCCACACCATCACTCGCGCCTCTCAGTTTCATCGCCACGCTCTCCTCTGTGCTGCCTACCATCACACTCTCTGCTCCTCGCAGAACACTCTGCCCTCTGTTCCTCCTTCCCATCCCATTCTGTTCTTTTAACACCATTAATGTCTTCCATCACACCCAGACCTTCTGTCCAGCCTACTTTACAACCTTGAAACCTTCGCCACAAACAGCCAGAACTATATTTTCATCCGCTAATAATTTCTACAACTCTGATGAGGCTGTGATTGTTTCCATAGAGCAGTGAAATATTCCTGCTTAGCCTCAGCATATCCTCAGAACAAGTGAAAGTCTGGCATGTTGATCCCCAGAATGAGTATTATTAAGGTTTAATGTTGAATTGTACCTGTGGTTTACTCTGTCTGGCTCTAATGTTTGTGCTGATGAGCATTTAGGGTTGTATTGTCTGAGTAGAAGAAAGCCTCAGATGAGTTAGATGAGATCGATAGCACTCTACACTATAACTGTCTGTTAAATATGAAGTTACAGCCTTTTATCTGAGGAAACAGCAGCAAACTGCAAGCCTGGCTTCGTCCAAGATTCAAAACAAAAAACAAAAAAAAAACTTCCTACCAGCTGTAACGATTGCTAACTAACACGTATCTCATTTGTTTAATCCGGACAAAAAATGTAAGTGCACAGGTGGTCAAGCTGGGACTTTTTCTTGTCTGGAAGCAGCGACTTCCTGGAGTCTCCGCTGGTTGCCTGGCGATCTCAAAAAGGAGGACTATAACAGGAAGATTACAGGAAGTCTCTGCGCCCAGCCGAGGAAGAATCCCGCACATAGCTGCCCGTGAAAACCACTGCAAGTCGTTTTAGAGTGGGTATCTCACTCAAACATATTCCTCCAGTGCTTTATACTCAAGTCATGATGAATATGCACGAGTATAGTAGTACAGTACTCATATAGAAGTATGCAGTACTTGCAAAAATAGTGACAAATGCTGCGTTAAAGGCCTCTTGCCTCGTCTATGTTTGGCATCCAGAGGAAAGAGGAGGAGCCCTGCACGTCTACGCTTACACTTTATGTGATAAAGTTCCTCAAGAGCAAGCCACATAAAACAAAAACAGTATAATCAGGGGTTTCTGAGGTGAGGCGCTAATGGTTGCTGTGATCGTAACTCAAAAGGTTGAATCCAGACTGAGGACCTGGGGAAAAGTGTTATAACAAGTTACTTGGCACAGTCTGCTGTCTTTTAGCACATTTCCATCTCCGCAGCAGTTCTGCATCCACAGTCTCCCCTGCCCTTGTTCTCAAGCCTTCCCCTCTTCCTCTTGTGGTGAGAGGAGGATGTCTCTCATGTCGGTAACACACTTCCCTTCCCTGAGCCCACCGTGGGACAAATCTGTGGGCCTGGCCATGTGTAGGAATATTTTATCTTTAGGTGGTGTGATTCCACTTTTTTTTTTGTGCCTGCTCACAATAAGCTTTGTTCGTGCACCAGGTCTTGATGCGACCCCCCTGTTGTTGCTCTGGCGTGTTTACATATCTCTCCTATCTCTGCATCTTGCAGGACCTGCTTCTTTGTCATGTTTTGAGTTTTCCCTGAAGCTGAGCAGCCGTTCTCTTTCCTTCACTTAGGAGTGGCTGGCGTGCTAGCCTGTAAACGCTCATCCTCTGTCCAGGGGGAGATTGCAGCTGACCATTGTTTGGTTTCATCATCGTGATGAATGCGTTGCCTCACTGTTGATGGCCTGTCAGAGAATTTTCTTCACCCCATTATCTCTCTGCCTCTTCTTCATGCCCTCCTTTAGCCTTCCCTCCCGCCCCGCCTTTACCTGTAGTGGTTACGGCCTTTTGTACTGTCGAACTCATTCTCTTCACAGTGTGCTTGTGCATATTTGCATTCATTAAAATGAGGCAAATGTAAACACCAACCAAACCTTTTCAATTATTACCTTTAGCGCTTATCAGCTGCACAAACCTAACAGGTAATATTCTCCTATGCATATTTATTCTCCTCAGCCTTTTCAAATTCTACATTTTCTTTCTCCCTGCTGCCTCTTCTCCTTATGCGAGAAACCTCTCCCCTCCAGTGCAGCCTGCTATCATGGTGGTGTTGAGTGGATCTGAGGGCTGCTGAATTCTGGTCTTGCTTGATTAGCCAGTGTGTGATGCTGTAGGCAGCTTTGTTTTGTTGCTGAATGGGCTGTTCCACTGAGAGCACAGGAGACGACGAGGAGCAGAGGAGGAAGGAGGGCATGGTGAGGAGAAGGGTGGAGTGGAAAAAGGAAAAGCAGGAGAATGCTGGAAAAAAAAAGATAAAAGCTGAGGTGGAAGTATATGAAAGAGAGGAGCGGTGGGGAGTAGATAAATGAGACAGGAGAAGAGGCTGGAGCAGAAGGGGAAAGCAGAAATGAGGAGAGGAGAGAGGACGGTGATGCAGAGGAGAAAAGAAGAAAGGAGTGACCTCTCCTCCTGTGGAGAGGGAAGATAACTGTGAGTGTTTAGAAATGCTGAGGTGGACAGAAGCCATATCTTCCACCAACACAGCACCTGCTAGTCTGCTGCCCCCTCCCATTCATTGACCGACTTTCTATTATGGGTGTTTGTGCGCTTATGTGTGTCCTTCCTGCCTGTGAAAGTGTGTTCATGTGTCTGTGCATACCCATTATTATGCATACAGTTAGCATACCATTTTTTGTTTCAGCCCTTAAGATAGCAGCCTGTGATTTTGTGCTCGATACATGTTAATACTCACGACACGACAAATCCCCGAATCCCTGCACTGCACCACTTTAATACATGCATGCTTTAATAGCTTTTCTTGTAAAATATGGAAGGAGGTCTGTGCAGTAGCTTGCACCTCAGCATCTGCACATACGTACAGCATCAGAATTGCGAGCCAAATTTTTGGTAAACCTGTGGGACCAGGAGCACAAGTCTTTTCAAAGTCAAATGGAATGACCTGACAGTCACTGCAGGTTCAGTTGGTTGGGGGCGTGACTGCTGAACAGCAGCGGCCATATTGTAAGGCTGAAAGATTGAGAAAGATATCCAATTGTGACATTTCTGACCAGTGTATTTATTTAGATTGCAGTTGCGTCCTGTGAATTAAACTTCAGTCCCCTCTACAGTTAATGCTCCTGTTAACAGCTCTGCACTGTAGCTGTTTTAGCTAACGTTAGCGTCACAGCTTTGAACTGTGGAAATTTTTATAAGCACACAAAATCTTTGAACTTTTAAGGTGAATAGCTTAACAAGACGAGATGTTCCTTAAAGTTTTAGCAGCGGGTTCCGACAGCTCCCTTTTCATGCTAGCAGGTCGTGCAGAGGTAGCTTGGTAGCTACATGCTAAACTCGCTTCTGCCAGTTGCCGTGATCACATGTGAAATAGTTGGCTTAAACTTTCCCTTGTTTCAGCTTTTCAGGACAATTAATCACGTAGTTATAAGTAAAATTAGCATCGCTCATGTTGCATGAAAATTACAGTCCATAAATTTGTGATTTTAATATATAATCATTTAATCCGAGCATACGGTCCCTGTCGGAGCCTTGATGAGAGGCTTCGGGGCAGCTCCTCAAACACTCGTCTGCACCCTCAGTGCTGCCTTAAACAAAGACCCCTCACCTGACCCGGCTCATCCCATCCTCTGTCCCCTACCCATCTGATGACCAGACTCCATGTGTATCTGGGCGTAGACAGATGGAGGATAATGAGAGAGACACCAGAAAATCTGGGTTATTTTTTTCATTTTAGTATGAAAAAGAATGATTTTTTTTTGTGCTGTCCAGGCGTTTCCTCCAGAGATGTTTTAGTGTGTGAGTGTGTGTGTAATTCCGTGCGCCCGTGCCTTAGTGTATGTTGTGTTTTCTGATAGCAGACTGCGTTTTAGATGGAATAAAGCCCACTGTGAGTGTTGACAGTATTGGCTTGTTAGCACTGATGGGATGGATGAATGCTGAGTGCTGTGTGCTTGAATGGGAAGGCGGATCTGCAGTGTTTTCTTGTACCGCATGTGTCTGAATTCTAAAAATCTCTCCTGATAAATTCAAGGTTGCACACTGAAATGAAAATATGACAACGATAAAGCCCCTTGAGCTCCTTCTTCACCATCTCTGAGCCCGACTCTCTCTTTCATTGCCTTTCTCTTTGCACTTTCTCTTATTCCTCTGTCCAATAAGTGATTCCTCTTTTCCACCTCCTCTTTTTTTCCCTCTTCCTAGAAAACCCTCTTGCCTCCTTTATTGGTATCTCTCTATATGTTTCCACTCCCCCCTTTTTAACAAATGGTCTGTTTGATAGACGATTGGAAGAACACACACTTGCACGCATTCGTTCGCACACAAGTGAAAGACTGAAATAAAGAAGCCCCTTATCTCCCCTTCCAGAGACACTTGGTTCATGTGCTTGCATGCAGATGAATAATATATGTGCATACAAGCTCGTACGTGTGTGCACACACGCACACACACACGCACACACACACACACACACACACACACACACACACACACACACACACACACACACACACACAAGTAACGATTGGTGGTGATGCTGACATGGGCCGTTGTATGCTGTGCCTTTGTGCTCTCTGTAACACAACTGTGTGTGTGTATGTGTGTGTGTGCGCGCGGACGTGTGTGTGTGTGTGTGCGTGTGCGTGCTTTGCTGACTGCTGTCACTGTGGAGGGATGTAGAGTCTCCAGGGGCATGGTGATGAATGGGAGTGTTGTCACTAGTCAGGTCCAGCTGCCTTTGTGCTGTCTTTATGCTGCATGTTCTCCTATTATACCACGAGCGCTGCATGTTTGGTGTGTCTGCGCGGAGAGCGAGCGTGGGTGGGTATTGTGTTAATGTGGCCTCAATGAAACGATTCTCATGCGAGAGGGTGTTAAGATGTTCACGCGCCAAGGTGTTAACACGCGGGACAGTTCAGTGATGCTTATAAGTCATGTGCACATGTGGCCATGCACACTTCCCCTTGCATCAGATAAAATAGCTGCGCTCTCTTCATTTGCATGGATAATTGTACAGACGTGTGTGTGTGTGTGTTTTTGGCTTCCAGTTGGTAAGAGAGGGAGCCTCTTGCGCCAGCGTGTGGATACGTCGATGTGTGAGCAGTGGGCTCTGAGAAAATGCTGTCAAAGCAGGAGCTGAATAATTTTCCTCCAGACACATTCATGATACGGTGACGTGTGTGCATAAATTTGCCTTCCAGTAGACTGGCTGTATGGTTTACAGATAGTGTGTGATATGAGAAAACCCATAGTTAAATGTGGAGGTCTTTTTTCCCTGCTGTTCTGTACATGGATACTGGTCCCACTGGGATCTCTTTTAGAAGACAAAGAGAGAATGTGCACTACACACACACACCACATTACTCACACTTGTGGAGAGTCGAGAATTTATGCCTTTGTGCTTTATGCAGATGAATCAGGTGCGATTTGAAGCAGGGGATGTTGTAGCAGGTATTTCTGGGATGGGAAGTTAGTGTAGATTCCCTTGTAGGACTGCACTACGTAAAGCTTTCAATGGCAAGCATGACTGCTGGATAACTCAAAAAAAGAATCTCCAAATGTCTGTATGTGATGTCTGAGCTTGCTCATGTTTTGTCCAAATGTGCTGGATCCCTAAAACTGAAAAGAAAAAACTTCTTCATCCATTGTTTGTCTGAGTGTTTGTTTGTCAGCCATGTTTTTGTGTGTGTGTGTGTGTGTGTGTGTGTGTGTGTGTGTGTGTGAGTGTCCAACTGTTCAAGCTCCAAAAGCCTGCTGGGTTGGGTTTGACTGATCACAGTTTCTGCCAGTCAGATCTGGGACGGCACCATCTTGGCTCATTTTGTTTCCTCTGTCTCAGCAGTAAGGTGATGTGCTCAGAGCTGTTCAATTCTGCATCTGAGGAAGTAAATACAGTGACAGTGCTGACAACATTTTCTATGGAAGCTTACACCGCTATAGGAAATTGTTGTGGTATTGTATTCTGGTTTGCCAATCAGAGTATAGTATGACTGTGCATAAATGGGTGGATTTGTGGTCACTCACTTGTAGGTAGGAATGCCACGGTGAGGAAATTCTCCCACTGGTTAATTGTGACAACAACAGTCTTACTGATTATACCGGACATTTTGCAAGAAAAGATATTCGTCAATGACGCTCAGTGTCTGCAGAGTGCTTCCTTTATTCTCTGCTCGAGCTTTCTCTGCAGGCCCGTTTTGGCAGCCTCTCTCTCTTGCGGTGTGCTTAAAGGTGTGTGTGGAGATTAGAGGTGCTGCCTTCAGATGCTGCCACCTTCATCAGACAAAATTGCCCTATTAATGTTATCAGGTTCCCTATTAACATTGGGTTAAAATCTGAAATATTGCCAAATAAGCACTTTTGCTTTCCACGTTGACACCAAATCCTTTCCAGACCTTGTCGTCTGCTCTCTCACACGTAGTATTATACAAATTAGTTTTTTTTTAGTTCATGAATATGTGCACCGATACATAAAAATGAGCAAAACAGGTTTTATACCTCTAGCAAAATGATGCAAGTAATTTAACTGCTGCATGCCTGAACAATGTGTAACACAGACTACTGCAGCAAGTCTACATGCAAGTCCAGTTCAATGAAACTCCCTGTCAGTGTGGAGCTGTGCAGAGACAGGCTCACTAATGTTGTCAAGATACCAGAATTTTAAACTTTGATACTAAAAGAAATGATACTTGATACCTCTTTCTATGCCGTGATAAAAAGGAAAAAGGTCCTGTTGGCACAGAAAAAGACTGCATTAACAGCCTCAAGTAGAGGACCAGTTGATTTTTTGATTGTTTCATCTGTGCAGATTTGGGTTGAAAATCTGTTTGTAGGCCTGTTTTTTTCCTTTTATAGCTTCTGCGCTTTCAATGATATCAAATGCACAATGAATGGAGATTGCATCATTTTAAACAAATTTTGTCGGCCTCTTTCTGTCTCGTTTTGACGGAGATGCAAGCGAGCAGTGCAGACCTTCAAAGTGCAGGACTTTTGTGAAACCAAGGATGCAGAGCTTCCTAACTGTGGCAAGCTGGAAACAACCACCTCTTTGATGTTGGTTGCTATGATGCAGACTTCTCTGCTCCTTGATCTTATGGCACATGGGGTGTAGAAAGTCAGTCCAGACTGTCTTTGGTAGTCCTAAGTTCTGTATCTCTATATCACATTGTTAGCTGCAGCTATACCTTGATGTTGCACTGCACCACTGCACTCTCACCGCACCAAATCCCAAGACTCTGTGTGCTGGCCGTGTTCTAGGTTCTTCAACATCCTGTTAAAGTCACTGTATTTGAATATTCTGTTGTTGTTGCAGCAGCAGGAGGAGGATAGCTTGACACACGTGCAGCCGGGTAATTTGCATGAGCGTGGATTTTGTTGTTGGTTTGCATGTAGCCTGTGGAAATGCTAAACAACTACCCGACACATTACAGCACAGGATACTTGTCATTTTACTCCATTGGCTGCTTGTTAATTTTCAAGGATGCTGAGAGACAGAGGTCAGACTAAACTAAACTTGTTGCACTGTTCATTTTGCAAAGCATTTTTGCAACAAAGATGATAATAACAAACAGCAAGGCTTTATGTTATTGTTGGACACACATTCACACAGACATGCTCTCACCTCCCTGTGCTTCTTCAGGCATCTAAATGGGAATCTGACTGGAGGTAAACATGTCATTGTGTAGAGCAGCCCAGCAAACAGACAGCCTGACAGGCCAGTTAATGGGGAGATGAAGGGATAGGGTTTAATAGGCGGCGGAGAAAGAATAGTAGATTTATTTAAACAGGGCAATATTTACCAGCCTGGACAATGTCAGATTGTGTTTAAATTGGCCTCGCCGTTCCTCGCCGTGTCATTTGTCTTTAAATTCGTCTCACTTAAGTCTGCTCATTCATTATCATATTCCCCTGATTGTGCCAAGAGTGTGATTTAGCTTCTATCATAAGCTGTTTCTACTGAGGCAATAGCCTCACTTGAAAACCTAAACATCAGAGTGGATTGTGGGATGGGAGCCAGGCGCATCCTGCTGCTGCTGCCATGTGCCACAGCCGCTGAAGGATCTTAAAGGTTATTGGACACGAGGAACTAATATGTAGGTACATTGTTTTAGATCAGTGTTGTTTCTGAAATGAAAAGCTGGAGAAGCGTCTCTGGCTGCTGTTGAATGAATGAATGAATCTTTTCTCTTTAATAAAGTTGGGAATAGCTGTAGTAACAGGTTTCAGTGTGTCACTCAGCTCGCCACTTTCCCTTTCTTCCACCTCCAAGGGCCTTTTAAAGCTCTCTCTTCCTCTCGCCCCTTTCTACTGCCATGGCAGCAAGTCTCCAGAGTGCAATAGGAACAAAGCTTTATCTAGCTTAATTTGTTTATTCCTTTCTTTCCGGCCTTTTTTCTCCCTCCCACCCCCTTTCCCTCATAGGTTTTATCAAGTTTGGATGTTTGGTCATGCCAACCAAACCCCCTCCCCCTCCCCCAAATTGCCTTTATGAATGAGCCCCCCTCAAGGTCATTTGGTGACGCTGCACCAGCAGCTCACACATACTTCTTTTATCTCATCATCAAAAAACAAAACAAAACCGAAACTTGTTGACCGGCTCGCACCACCTCCTGCTTCCTCCCTCCCTCACCCTCCTCACCCTCCTCACCCCCCCCCCCCACCCCCCCCACCCTCTCTCTACTCAAATCCCCATGGAGACAGGAGAGAAAGAAAATGAAGCAAAGTGAGCCGGAGAGATTGTAGGAGAAAGAGGGAGATAAAGACAAAGAGAGAACCTTAAGTCCCCTGATGTGTGTTGAGTGGACGCTGGCAAAATAATCCCTCTAGATTCACACGACAATCACAGTAATGACCTTAGCCTGCGCTCATCAATAGACAGACTTGTGTCTTCAGAGGGGTGGGACAGGTGAGGTGTGTGACATGGTGTGTGTTTGTGAGAGTGCCCCCCTCCTTTGTCTGAGATGAAGGATTAGAAAGGCTTAAAGATGGTACGCCCAGCTCGGTGTGCGCGTTTGTGTGTCTCTGTGAGGTTAGCGTCGTCTGAGATGACGTCAGCACTCAGAGGTCGGTGTTGCATATGAAAGTACAGAGGCTGCAGTAATATTGGCTCCGTGCTGTGAATGGGATGCTTGAGGAACAGAAAGACGTTCTCTGGTTTCATTTCTGCAAGCCATTATAGTCTCATGGGGACATCATAACTTTTAAACAATCCTTAAAAAAAACGTTGTTTTGGTTTCCCATTTTTGTCCCACTTCATTTTAACCCCCCTATTGAGCATTTATGAGCAACATATGAATACCTAATGAATAGTTTATAGCACACTGTAATGCAGTTTCAGTGTTTCCCTACAGAATTAGATTCTATTGATGGTAACCGACTGGGGGCGAGCGCATGCAGAAGGAGGCACGCTCATGCTCTCTTTGATTAATTATTAAATGGTACCATGTACAAGGTGTTCCACTGCAAATGTTTTAATTGCCAAGTATGTGCCAAATATAGAACTTAAGAGTATGTGCAGCTCCATGGCTTCACAAACAAATGACAAATATGTTATAAATGTAGAGCGCTCCATTGCTTCAGTCTGTGTCAAATAACTGAGAGTCTTGCGTCCTTCCAAGCACCTATCTTTGCTAGTTAGGCTCCTTACATGCTTGCTAATAACTGAAGGATTGGGTGTTCAAGATCGACAGTGTTGTGTTAAGAACGTACATAGACAAACTTATCAGAGTTAGCTCGAATGCATCAGTTTTTGGCCACATTTGTGCAGAGGTGTGATGATGCTCACCATACGTGACCTCTGAACTGATTCTGTTCAGGAATTTTGCCAGCTGTCTTCTCTGTAGGAAAAAGCCAACAACAACCCTTCGTTCTGCACATCATCATGTTTTGATTCAGAGTGTGTGGAGGGAGGGAGGGAGGGAGATCTCCCCGATGAAACTTTCAATGAGATTTAACGCAAAATAAATAAATAGATAAAATCAATATGTGGCTGCCACAAATAAATGGATTTATGAGATTTTCAGCAGATGTAAAGACAGTTTTAAGTGTTCATGAATGTGTCTGTCCGCAGTTATATCTTCTTCTTACTGGTGTATAAACAGTTAATGAATTATTGATAGCACAGCATCACTTAGTTGTCACCCTATTTCATGATTTAATGATGATTATGCGCATGAACCAACTTTTAGAGTGTGGTAAAAATATGTTTTATTGTTTATACACATATACAGTTCGTTCACTGGCACCTTGAGGATAGTGAACCTGCATCTTTTAAAAGGTTCAAATTAAAACTAAAAAGAAGAAGTTTGTCATTGAGCGTGAGGAAGTATTTATAGATATATGTACCCATAAATACATGTACTTCATGAATAAACGTAATAATAAGTATTCAGTATAACACTTACATTTATTTATCCAAAAATGATAAATGGTGATACCAAATATATTATTCATATAAAATACGAAGACATTTAATATTATTACAATTGCATTTCATCACATCGTCCTTCTGTATCTGCTTGTGCATCAGCTGCTTCACTGGAGGACTTATAGTTGATAAATACACTAACAAACACTTTTAAATGGCCCTTTATCTGCCAACAACTACATTATAGTGTGTCCTAAACCATTTCATAATTATTTACAAGTTTTTATATGACCAGAAAATTCATGTTTTAGTTTATTGCACGTCTCAACGTCTTTTTAAAAAAGAGAGAACAGCAGCATGAAGGATTGCATACTTTTTCCGTCTGAGGCAGGGGTCCCTGTTTTGTCTTCCTCGGGCGTGTGATGTCAGAGAGAATTTGGATCCCTATCAGCTAACCTGATTGGCCAGTGAGCTCATACGAGAACCTGGGAGGTAGTGAGGCGCAACAGTGCCAATCAGAGGGGAAAGAAGGGACGGGTGGAAAGGAGTCTTGGCATCATTGCTAAGTGAAGGAATTTAATAGTGTGTGAGTGTGTTCACGGGGTGGGAGGCAGGGGGTTAACATTTGGAGTGGATCCAGGAGAACTGCTTTAAAATCCAACCTGGTTCTCTTCCTGTTTCAGCAGAGAGAATAGACTAATTCTCACCCCCTCCGGCCCTGGAGAGGGAACAGGCCAGGCACGGCATAGAAACTAGTCTGAAGAAGAATAAATAATATAGTATACTACAAGTAACTTTTAGAAATGAGGAGGAGGATGAGGTCAACAGAGGTCAAGATCGATTTTTTTTTCTGCATGGCTGTGCCTGTGGTCTGCCATTGTATTTATTACATTTCAACAATTGTACAGTATTGCGGAGTGCAGCTTCAGACTTCTCTTCTGGTCTGCAGCCTCCCAGTCTCTAATCTGCTCCGCAGCCTGTCTGAACAGATCCGGAGTTCTAGTCCAGATTACTGTTGTGACCGCTGGTGGCCTCCAGCTGCCACTCTCAACACGGGCTGAGTTTTATGGGAAGAGACAGACCCTCTCTAGCCCAGGAAGAAATAACTGTTGACGTAAGGCAGGACTGACTGACCACAGAGCATGCACATGTGACTGTTAGCTGCTTATTCAGTGAATGGTTTGATATTCTGGGAAATATTCTCATTTGTTTTCTTGAGAATTAGGCGACAAGGTCCATGCTGCTCTCATATCTCTGGCGCTAATTGTGTTAGCTGAGGTTAACATAGACTGGTAGCACAGAGGAGCATCTTAAACATGGCTCCATGCAAAGTTCCAAAATATGCTCACTGGCACCTCGAACGTGAGGAATTAGCATGTTGTGTCTTGTCTGTTTAAGCTGTACACAAACAGAAGTAAGCTAGGCTAGCAGTTTCCCCCTGCTTCTAGTCTTTATGCTAAGCTAAGCTAACTGCCCCCTATGGCTCTAGTTTCAGAATTAACATACAAGAGTAAAATGTTTATATAAGAATGAGTTTTTGCACTAATAAGCAGTTAAAAAGACTTTTTGGACAGTAGAAAATGGCATCTTGTCCTTGTATCTGTGATGTCTTTTCTGCTTCTGCTGTTTATTGTTTTCCTCAATATGTCTTCCTCTTAGAGCTCAGTCCCCCCCCCCAATGCCCATATCATGCATTAAGACCTATTGTGTTAACATAAATCCACTGGGGGTTGTGATAACCACTGTGTGTTATTGCAATATGTCTTCATGTCTCTTCTCACATCTATTTCCCAGACCACCGAATGTACGAACCTTTGAGAAATATGAGAGCATTCACAGCGCCCCAGTTACCGCAGAATGAACATGTATGCAGGAGAATATTAAATAAGACAGAGATTAAAGAAGCCATTTTGTGGTTTTACACACACAAGGACAACAATTAGAAAACATCCTACACCCAGCAAAGTGTTTATCTCACGGTGGTGAAAGCTGACTCTTACCCTGAAAGGCTGCATTCCTCTGACTGCGATGTAGACGGGACCAACTGGGCAGTGGACACCGCTAAGTGAGCCTCGGCAGACAGGGCTCGGCCTTGAGCTCTAATGCTGCTGTAGCTGCAGGCAGATCAGTGCAGAGCAGCAAAGTTTGAGCTGTAATGGCGCTCCAGTGGCTGTCTGGAGACTGATTTAAAATGGATGACCAAGCATAACCCCTGTAACCTCTGGACAAGCTGCCCCAGAGCCTGTCAGCTTCCTCCACTCCGACTGCAGACGGAGCTCAGAGGTGACACTCCCACATGCACTGCTTTAAGAGTGCTAAAAGGTGATGTGTTTACATATGCATACTCCGTTAGAGCTTACAAGCTACATTAGACTTGAGGAGGTATACTGTATGTAAGCCTCAGCACTACTTTTCCTATCTCGTTCATTCATCTGTGCACCTGAATCTGGTTCAGTCACAGTGGAGACAAAGCAGAGGCTATTTTAGTTAGCTTAGGTAGCTATTAAAGCATGAAAATGGCTTATTTGTTTGGCTCTCTATTGCCCATGCATGAATTGCACTTTGGCGGAGCTCACGGGAGGGCAGAAAGAGAGAGTGAAGCTCCTGGAAAAAATGAAAGCGATAGAGGAAGAGGGGAAGGGAGGGAGGGGGGACATGGGGTGGGGGGGGTGTCTCTGTAGCCATCTGCCTTTGTGCCAACAGTTGGTTACTGTGGCAACCAGTAAAAAGTCATTATCTTTAATTTACACTGTGGCAGGTTCAGGTGTTTTCAATTGTATCATTAGCTTTTTTTTCTCTGCAGTGACTCACCCATCTTTGGCAGTCGTCCTCCACTTCATTCTGGGGCTATTCATTCTTTTTTCCCCCTGTGTCATCCTTTCTCTTACTGCGCTCAGTGCGTACCTTTCTTTTAGCTGCCTCACTGGGTGATTTAGGATGTGTGTGTGTGTGGGTGTGTATCTCCAACACTTGTCCCCCTCTGTAAGGCTTTCCTGTGCCGTGGGCATGCAGCATGATGCCACTTGTGCTTTTAGATGGCGAGGACTAGTATTGAAGGATGACACAGTGACAGATGGAGCAAAAAGTGACGAGAGAACGATTCAAACAGGGAAATGACAGGAGCGTGAAACTTGAAAGGCTGCGGAGACAAGTGTAGGGCAAAGAAGTCGAGAAAGTGGTTGCCTATCCCTCTTAACAGGGACTTCTATCTTTCATGCTGAGGCTTGTGAGGGCGGCAGCAGCAAGAAGTGCAGATGAGCGATCATAAAGTAGCCCTGTCTGTGTACCATTAGCCAACCGCAAGTGCTAAGCACTTACCAGAAGCCGCTTGTGTTAACCTCCTCCCCCCGACCCCCCCACCCCAGTGCTCACGCTCTCTTTCTCCCCTTCCTACCTCACTTTGCTGGAAACTCTTCTTGTTCTCTCTCAATGTTTTTCTCCCAGTGTTTTTCATTACCTCATGTATGATTTCAGACACTCCCCTCCTCCTCTTCCTCCTTCTCCTCCTCCTCGCAGCATGTCCGCATCCAGCAAACTTTGCTGCTTTTCTTCGGCTCTTTTTATTATCATAAATTTCATTTATTGATTGCAAATAATTTCTTTTTCTTTGGGCCCGCTCAAAATGAAAAACACAATTTTGCTCCGGTGTCTACAAACAATACAAGGCTTTCAAAAGCCATTTGTAGTTTTCAAATCCATTTTATCGTGACGAGCAGTTTCTCACCGCCATCGCTGGCTCAGTCGATTAGTTTTGTGAGTACAAAAACTGTCCAATTTGATGAACAGGTGATTACAGAAACAAAGCCAATAATGGGATGTTCTGTCTACAACTATTGTTCGAATCTGTGTTTTGCCTCGAGCCTGTCAAAACCAGTTGACAGTGCAGTGTCCAGGCCGTATCCTTTATTACTGCTGGCTGCTTTATTAGCCTTCAACAGAGCAGGGACGGATTCAGAGGATTGACTGGAGATGCGAATGGAAGTGGCACCTATTGACTAGTTTGTCTTGTGCTACTGGCAGGGTGCGATGATGCTGTAAGGATACTGCTGCTCAGGCCAGCCCATTAGCACCTAGGCTCCACACATGAGAACATGACAAGAACAGACTGCATATGGCGCGGCGTTCGCGGCCTCGCAGTGATGTGCCATAGCTGCTAGCATATACTAACAACTTACACTCAGAGTACACTTCCCAGCATTTGGTTTATATTTTCTTCCATTTCCCTCTTGGCTCATCTCTGGTCTTTCATGTCTGTCATTTTCAGATTTAATTGGTCTCACAATTCAGAAGCGGCTGAACAATTGTCTTGGCTGAGAAGAGAAAAAAACGAAGAATGCAGTTAATGTAAATGTTTGCTATTTAAGCAGAAAACAGGTGAGTTAGAGGGCATGTGCATGCGTGAGACGAGAATGTGCCGTTTGTACGTTGGAGCATATGGTGTAGGCGTAGGGTGGCTGTTGATGTGATGACCATCTGTCACCTAGTAACAGTTTCGGTGATCTCTGGTTGATATAAGATCTCCCTGTAGAGATCTTAAGACCTGATTATATACAAAGCCTGCAGGTTTACAAGTCCAGATGGGAAGACTTTAGCAGCATTATCTTTATATTCTGGGTGATGATCAAAAGGCAAATTATTGTGTAATAAATATTCAAATGTGGCTTAAATGCAGCACTGATTTGCTGATTCCTGTGTATTTAGTGTAATGTATGTGGGCTGATGACTTTCAGCAGGTGCTGCAGTGTATTAATGGCGCTCTGTTTGATATGGAACAATGAATCTTATGTATTTCTGGAGGTGAGGGAGTGTAGGCTAAAAGGCCAAGCAAAATGAAATATGGCCGCATATATTTTGGTAACTGTTTTTCGAAGTCAAATCTCTCTCCCACCATCCAAAGCAGGAAGCAGTGGATGCAAAATACACAGGTAAGCGCAGCCCATCTGCTGCACGATGGAAACTCTCTGTCATAAAGCAAAACAATGGAAGCTGTGTGGCTGCAATCAACTAATTGCCGCAATCAAGACTTGTGCCGTGAGTTTAGTCTGGCCGTCACAATCGTCGCAGCAGTAGATAAAGTGATAAAAATTAAACTCTGGTGGCAGCAGCATCGCTCTGCGAGCGTGCACAGCTTTCCCGTCTCGGTCACCATCTGGAAAACACACCCAGCACATCTATTAGACATCCACTCTAGCTAAGGATGAGCGCTCCACTGAAAATGGGTTAATAATGACAATTAAATTGAAGGTAATGTCAGCAGTCGATCTGTCTCTCACAAATCATAGTATTTTATGTGGATGGCTTTTCTCTGCCCGGGAGGGGAATTATGTGTGTCACAGAGTCCAGTTATTGAAAAGTTAAGAAATGTCCAATTGTATTATTTGTTTTATTAAGGTATTCTCTTAATACGTCCCCACCCAGAGGTCAGATGACAGGTTCATCTGTAGTTATTGAGGAAATAAAGAGGAGAAGGGTCCATTCAGCAACTGCTCAGCTGTACTATTCCTTCAGCAGTATGAGAACATAACTCCTTTTCTCGTTTATGGGCTCTTTTATTGAGGAAATCTATTATGCACAGTCTGATTTTATTTGTAAACAGAGAGGATGCGCTGGAAGCAATTTTCAGTTTACACTAATGCACCGAGACGTGAACGTGTACATTGACACAGACAAATGTAGAATTTTGGCTTTGTTTGACAAACTGCCATAGGTATGAAAGTGTTCCTCAAATGACAGCGAGGCCTCGGTATTGAAAGATCAAGGGCGTGCTCAGTTTTGCAATGAGACAAACACGCATGCACGCACGCACATATGCGTGTGCACACACACGCACCAATGCTGTCAAACCAATTACACTAGCAGTTAGAATTGGAGGCTCATTCAGGTGGAAGATTAGCAGCTGGGTTTGAAGACCCACCACCCAATCCCCCTCCTGCAAGAAGAGAACAAAATGCTGTCATATTGAACCACAAAACTGGTGTTTGTGTGTAAAATATGCAAGCATCCCCCCGTCTCCTGTTGAGTGTATTGGACATATTTGCGTACGGTCTATATCTGTCTGTGTTGC
The DNA here is from genome assembly GCF_051107435.1 of Chaetodon auriga. Lineage (NCBI taxonomy): Eukaryota > Metazoa > Chordata > Actinopteri > Chaetodontiformes > Chaetodontidae > Chaetodon > Chaetodon auriga. The sequence continues at coordinate 11,105,841 of NC_135080.1, forward strand.
AGCTGTTTGTTTGTGCTGTTGCATCGAGTTTGGCTGGGAGGACAGGACAGCCGTATTGGATGTCTGAATGTGTGTATACAGTCGTGCTGATGCTGACAAGCCTTCTAGCAGGGGAGCAGGGATCAGATGTATGCTAATATCACCAGCAGACAGTCTGCTAGTCTGACAGGGGCTGGGCCGCGAGGTTAGGTGCTACTGCAGGAGAAGACGGAGCTGAGAGAGAGAGAGAGAGAGAGAGATGGAGCAGAGCAGAGACAATGTAAGAGGGAGGAATATAGGAAGAGGAAATATAGGGAGAATTAGACAAGGGCCGGGGGCATTGAAAGAAATGAGGAGGAAGGCAGTTCATGCCTGGCAGAGGGAATTAAGTGGGAGGGAGAGTAGAGGCCCACAGATGAGCTTTTGTGCCAAAGGAAAACACAGGCTTGTCTGTCTTTCCAGCCGTGCGTGGAAAGCAACAGTTGTTGTTGTTGTTGTTTATGTTGTGTAGCCTGATGAACAGGGAATTTCTGGAGCAAATGTTTCCGTGTTTCCAGAGCGCATGTCGAAAGTGCACAGCTTTCGGTGTTTCATCTCCCAAATCCCAGGCTGTCACGCAGCGTTTAGGAGCATCGACAGCTACAGCTAATGATCATTTTCGTTACTGACTGTTCCGTCTGTTGTTATTTTTAATTGCTGGGTCTGTAAGGTGTTAAAAAGACAAACAAAAATGAATTATCAAAAAAGTTCTGCTAGTGCGAGGCGACATCTTGAAATTAACAGTCCATAACCCAAAGATACTTTTTTACAATTTTTATAAAACAGAGGAAAGCAAAGACAAGCAGAGACATTCAGCACTGTTTCTCAATTTAATTAGATGATTAATCACTTAATTTTCTCAAGCGACAAAACAGCGAATCCGCTTGAATCCAGCTTTGTTAGAAATCCATCATTATCTCAGGTGAAAGTGAACAAGTGGAATAAAGTTGAATGACTTAAATCAAAGACAGCGTCACAGTAAAAGCGTGTGAAGGTCAGAGAACTGGTGTTGCAGTTCGTTAAGTTGTGGTTGCAGAAACGCTGCATTTTCTCACTTTCACTCGCTCGCTGTCGGCTCGGAGAGAACCGACCTTATCAGTGAAGATGGCACCGAGCTGTGAGCGCTTGTGCATGTATGTGTGCGTGTTTGTAAGGACGGGTTTAATGTGGTGGTATTTCAAATTTATAGCTGTCATTGTCCATGTTTCCAGCGCATTATATTTAGCTGTGCTATCAGTGAGGCCTTCTGGCGCAGTTGAAGAGGTTAAACCACAGTGACACACTCCTTCTCTGCCCTTCTCCCTCTCTCCTTCCACTCTCTAAATAGGCTGTCCACTCTTTCAAGATCCTTCCGTTATCTGACTTAAACCTTGCTCTTTCCTCTGTCTCTTCTCCTTGAACTGTTGAGTCACAGTGTTGAATTTCAGATTAGGCTGTGAATACGCTCTTCTCTGCCCTCTTCCTTCTGTCTTATTCCTGCATTCTCAATTGTTGACTGAGCATTTGTTTACGGTCTTTGTCCCTCTTATTCTTTTTTTTTTTTCTGCTCTTATCCTGCATCCTTCCTCCCTCTGTCTGTCTGTCCACCTCTCTCCTCAGGGGGTCTATCAGTAACTGGCCCTCTATCTCTGCAGTGCCAGGCGGAGGGAGGAAGTGGAAGTGAACTTATAGCCGAGAGCCCGGCTCCTCGGCAGTTTCACTGAAGGCTACTAAAGACTGTAATGCACAGATAACCTGGGACGTAACAGACGGGTGTGGAATACATAACCTTTACTGTATCATTTACTTCATGCGCATACGTGAGCTTCTTTGTCTGTGTGCACGTGTCAATATGCAAATGTGCAGTGCGATAGAGCGGCAGCGGGGGCATTTGTTATCTGCGTCTCTGGTCTTTTTTCTGTGGTTATATCACCATGCCATCGGATCATGCTAATGCACAGGCAGCACCGCTTGTGATCCCGCAAATGGAAAGATGCAAATAGCCGTAGCTAATCCACAGCGTCCGTAATCCCAGTCACAGCTGACCAGCTCTCCTGGATCAGGACCTGGATATGTGATGGGCTGTTTGGGTGCTGCATTTATATCTCCTTGTGTTTGTGCGCAGATGTGTATTTTGTAGGACATACTGTCTGTCGATTGATTCAGGCTGTGCTGAGCTTTTGGGGTTAGTCTGTTTTCTTCTTATAGGGATAATTTATTGCAGTTTGATTTGCTCGTGTGGTTTGGTTGGTGGTGTTTTGTGCGCATGGCCCCATGTGCAGCGCATTAGCAATGGCGCGTTTGCGAGTGTTTATGTTTTCTGTTGGTGTGTGCGCACACATACAAATTTCCTCACTCTCTCCATCTACTGTATTTCCTGTTTGGTGAGTGATAGATGGATGTGTCACATTTGTGGGGAGTGACAAATGACTTCTGTTTTGGTGGATACACTGAATACACTGCACCACAGAGCACTTCATGTAAAGTGTGTTAAATGTGGCGTGTAGAAGCAGATTGTTATATATTTATATATATTCTTAGAGTAATTGTTGAACACTCATGCTTTTGTGTGCCCCAGTGATTATGTGCTCTATATTTGCGTTATGCTGTTTTGGCCTTGTCTTCATCAGCATTCATGTCATATTTATCACCCCCTCCTTTATTCTGCAAGTTCATCTGTGTGTTTATACCCCCGAGCAGTCGTAGAGCACAGCCTGTGCAGGAAGTAGTACCAGTGTAAGGACTGCCCCCGCCCACCCACAGCCCCATCCCCTGCCCACAACCCTAGTTTCTTTCTAATGGACAACAAGTCTCCAGAGAGAGAGAGAAAGAGAGAGAGAGAGCGGGAGGGGGCAAGGGTGGAGGAAGAGTGTTGGAGAGAGTATTGGATCACACAGAAGAGTTGAAATGGAAAACTCTTGACAGATGGAGCTGGGAAATCTAAATGATGAGGATAATGTGAGAGCATGAGAGATAGAAAAATAATAAAGGAGTGGAGAGTGGAAGTACAACTGGTTGCAGACTTGCATCATGCAGAAGGAGTGAAAAGGAGTGGGAAAACATTTTTTGGACTGAGGCAAAGGGAGGGCCAGCCAGGCTTGTATCCCAGAGTATGAGGGAGAAGTGTTTTCCCTGCTGCCTCTCTGTCATCATCATCACCACCATCACACTGCTTCATGACTATTTCATGACCTTTGTTTCTGTCAACTCCCAGCCTTCCTGAGTGTATAATACTGTACAACCAGAGGGCTTGCTGGGAAACCATGCAAGTGGGCCTCCCCGTTTATCCTCGTTTTGCAGTTTTCAATATTAACTGTATAGCATTTAGTCAGAAGTATCTGATTGAAACCTGTTGCTGGCATCAAATTCACAATAAGCATATACTTACAAAAACCAATGAAGTCGATGAGGTAACATATTAAATGTATTGTCTTTGTACTGTTTTCAGTTGAGTATATGTCAAAAAGGATGAGCAAATGATCACATTCTGTTTTATTTGTTTCACACAGAGTCTGAACTTTTTGGGATCTGTGTTGTTCTTTTCTTCACTTGGGTTTCCCTCAGATCCTGTTATCTCACTCACTCCATGTTCACTCTGCGTTTAGACTGAAGTGTCTCGTCAACACGATACGGTGCATCAAAACATGCCTGACTGACAATTACTTCAAATTCCTGAGTGATACTGGCTGTTCTTTGCTCTGTAATGAAAGGAATGCATCCACCCCGTGAAGGCTGCATGGTCTTTCCTCATGGGCAATGAACACAGCCTCTTCCCTGCTGCCCCTTGTAGCACGTGTTATGATGAACTTCACGCCTTGCCGCCCTAGCATTAGCTTCAGGCTGCACTCCAGTACCCTACAGATGCATCCTATCTTCCTTGGCTTCTATTTTCCTTGAGACAGTCAGTGACCTAGAAGGGTGCTGGCTCAGTCGAGGCGAGATTGCTGTGTTATGTGTGTTTTGACTGTGAGATTAGATAGATTGCTCAGTGCTTGCAAGAGAACGGAAGCAGAAAATGCAACAAGGAAATTGAGACGTGGCATTTGGGTATGTCCTGCTTGTAATGCTGTTTGCGATTAGGCAGGGGGGAGAGTGATGTGACGGGTCAAACCCTGACCCTTAACTCATCCAGGCCTCACCACACCCTGGCCCCTCTTCCCTGAGGGGATTCCAATGTGCGGCTCACATGACCCAGGCCACTGACCTCTCTCCCCCTCCCGTCATACCATTCTTCTCTATACCCCCATCCTCTGCATGTGCACTAACTTCTCACCCTCTGTCTCCTCCCCCAGTGCCTTCCACTCCTTCCTGCATCTCTTCCTCCTCCTGCTCTCTCTCTCCCTCTCCTTTTCTGCTTACCCTCATGTTTAGGGGTCAGACAAAGATGCGACACAGGCCCTAACCTATCTGTGCCTCAGCCCTAAACAGCCATAGGCCGCGAGTAAGCGGTATGTGGCTGGACATGCGCACCAGACACCAGGCCTCAGGATAAACTGGGAGACTGACTGACTGTCTGCCTGACTGCTTGACAACTGAACTGCTGCACTCAGGCTAGTTGAGCTCATGCAGTGGTGGCTTTATAGGTCTGCGGAAAGAGGAAATGTATTCCCTAAATGACTGGATCCATTGTGTATGAAATGCTGCACTTAGACTGCCAGTAGACAGGCTGTTGAGACAAGTTGAATTGTGCAGTTGTAATGTCATATATATTCTATGTTTCTGTCAGTTCGGGCACGGCAGTCAGTCTCATGAGGCGTTTTATTTTCTTCCATTATGAGCTGCTGCTAAATCTTCACATTCTCACATCACTTAAGACTGGATTCTGAGCCATGTGCTTGCTTCTCGCATTGACATGTCAATCTGACAGACTAGAAAAAGGGAAAAAAAATGGCATTAGGTCTCCTTTGTTTGCCATGCCTTTTGAGATTATAGCAAAAAAAAACCATAGCTCTTTCTCACACAGAGACACACACACACACACACACACACACACACACACACACACACACACACACACACACCTAACATGCACTCTGCCGCAGTGAGTGTGTTAGCTGACTGTCACAAAATGTGTATGAACTTGCAAATTCACATAAGCCGTGCACACATAGACGCATTCTTGGAAAAAGATAGGTGGGGTCAGTGAAGCAGATGTTTGCAAATGCATCTGTGAGAGTGTTGAGCCTGGCCAGCCTCAAGATCCACAGGGACTTTAGTTAATCCAGACACTCACAACTGGTCACAAACGTGACTTAGTTCACACACGACTCGATGACCACCAGGATGTTACACAGGATGTTGCCTTTTTAAGTGTAAGCTCATGTAGGTCATTTGTGCTAATGTGGGTCTATACCATGGCTGTCATACTTATCTGTATGTAACACCCTCTGTCAGCTCAGTAGGCAGCTACTTCAACTATGTCACAACAGTTTACTCTGTGCAGAGATGCAGCTCACAGCAACCTTTGCAATAGCAGAGCTCACAAACCTTCCTTAAATCCCTTTTGGCTGACCTCCAAAAGGAAATATATACAATTTAAAATACATTAAATCACATCTGGCCCACATAATTGCAATATCAGTAAATTTAAACGATAGATTAATTAATGAATTGGCTCTGCGGCACATTTTTATTGAATGGATTTCACATGCCACCTCACATTTTTATGCCTGTGAACCTGGTCAGTGGGTATGCAGGAAGGGATTGTGTAGATGCAGTATATATAAAAAATTAGCTGGCTGGATACATGTTCTGTGTAGCTACTGGACCATATCCAGGTGCAGCAGGTCATGCAATTTGTGGCCGATTGTAGTTGAGGCTGTCTGCTCTGTAATTTGAACATGATTAGGTCAGGACACTGGTGCACCCTTAACCTGCTGACACGAGCTCTATAGATACCACACCTGCATTTCTTCTCATCTAGTGAAGGCTGTATAGACTGTGTTCAGTGATCACAAACTTGAGACAGATGGGGGTGTACACAAAAGAAATCTCATATACACACGCACACACACACACACACACACACACACACACACACACACATATACACACACACACAACAAGCACACAGGTATGCAGTAAACATACTTACAACAGAGTTTCGGAAAGAGAGGACCATGAATTAACCATAATTCCCTGGGCATATACCTATACTGGTGTATCGACCTGCAAGCCTGGCTGAGCACAACACACACACCACCTTATTATTACATGGACTGAGTCTATCTCGGCGTGCCTTGATACATTTTTCATGCACGTTTCTTCCACAAATATCAAAACACAAGACATTCTTTTTGATATTGATTCCTTTTTCTGCTGGCACTTGGTTGTACACCTGGTGCAGCACTGGGGAGGTCTTGACTCCTGTAATGTTAATTCACAGCCTGATTGGAATTTGCTTTTGTGAAACTCAGGATTTCAAGGCTTTGCCGTCTTTGAACTTCGATTAGTAGCACTCAGCTTTTTAAATAAACTCAGAAATATACAGTATGCAGTAGTCAATACATGGCAGGTGTGAGGGTGCTTTTAATCTCCACTGTGTTCCCCTGTAGTGAGTTTCTTACTCCTCCCACCGTTTCCTTTTCATTGTCTACCCCTCTGGTGTAGCAGCTTTGGACTTTGAAGTTCATCTTTGTGCATCCTCAGCTCTCCGTTGTCTGACAAACTCTAATTCAGCAGCAATGAAGGCTTTGTCTGCTTTTGTGCTCTCTGTCAAAAGAGCTCTTCGTGATTAATAGTGGTTTTAATGTCTGTTTTACTACATTAATGCCTCAGTTATGACATGGAGGGCGTGGTCTTATACTGCAAGTCTGTGTGCTGGCTGTCTTGGAAGATTTTTGTTCCTTACAAATTGTGCTGTCAAACAGGGCTGTTCCATTAAAAGCATCCCCGATCCCCCATCCTCTCGCTCATTATTTTTATGTCTGATCTACTGATGGAATAAATTATGCTGAGACTGGCCAGTCAACCAAGCCACTATGCAAGTGTATGTGCTATTTCTAGACAGCACCACACCAATTTGTTGCGTCCAATGTAGATAAATATGTAGAGACATTAGTGATGGTACATCAGCCAACTCTGATCTGTTTGCAGAGTGCTGTTTGGTGAGAAACATAGGAAAACATGTTTTTGATGGAGACGAGTCAGCCAACAGGCAGTGCAGCCTTTTAAAATGCAGATGGCTTTCCCTAGTTGGCCAATTAGTAACTTTAGCTCTGGAACACTTATCTGCTTTCATCTTCTTGTGTGTGTGTCTTTCATTTGGGGTGCACATAGCTTACTGAGCCTGTTTTCACCAGTATATGGTACTGCCTGTGTTTATGTGCACATTCATATGTCTGTTTTCTGCAATGGTAAACCCCAAATAACTTTATTCTACTGTTGATGGCAGTGAGACGAGCAACCATACTGTTAGATGTCAGATGATAAGCCAAAGCACATATTGAGTTTCTGCAAACATATGAATGAAATGTGGAAGGCACCAGTGTTAGCGGCAAAGTCCTGGCAATATAAAGCTTAAATGTGTTAAATTGGAAAAATTGCCTTTTACTGGGTACAGCTGGGTTAAGTAATGTGCAGCTTTCCAGCAGCTTTGCCACTGACCTCAATCTTTTCAGGAAACATTCAGTGGAGAAATAGGATCACAGATTAAACATTATTAACAGCACATAGGCACACAGCAGGAATTTAGATGAGAGACACAATAGCTCTCTAATAATAAAGCCTGTCATTGAAATGTTTTTTTTTTCTTTGTATTTCTCTTGATTAATTGTATCTCCCCATTCTCTCTCTCTCTCTCTCTCTCTCTCTCTCTCTCTCTCTCTCTCTCTCTCTCTCTTATGCAGGGCCAGACCCCAGCCCAGTGAGATCCTCTTGCATGGAAACCCTCCTGCTTTGGCAGCCTTCTCCTCTCCCTAGAGCTAGCGGCCAGCATGGCAGGATGAGCCTCTGCCAGCGATGATGATGGCCAAAAAGCAAGATGTCCGGGCACCCACCTACAACCTGGTCGTGGTTGGGCTGTCCGGCACAGAGAAGGAGAAAGGCCAATGTGGTGTGGGCAAGTCCTGCCTGTGTAACCGCTTTGTTCGGCCAAGTGCAGATGACTTCTACCTAGACCACACCTCTGTTCTCAGTACCAGTGACTTTGGAGGCCGTGTGGTGAACAATGACCACTTCCTGTTCTGGGGAGAGGCTGGGCGGACAATGGAGGAGGGGCCAGAATGCCGTATGAATGTGGTGGAGCAGACAGAGTTCATTGATGATCAGACATTTCAGCCACACCGAAGCACGGCACTCCAGCCTTACATCAAGAGGGCGGCTTCCACCAAGCTGGCTTCGGCTGAGAAGCTGATGTACTTTTGCACAGATCAGCTGGGACTGGAGCAGGACTTTGAGCAGAAACAGATGCCTGAAGGCAAGCTCATGGTGGATGGCTTCTTACTCTGTGTGGATGTTAGCAGGGGTATGAACCGTAGCTTTGAGGACCAGATGAAGTTTGTTACCAACCTGTACAACCAGCTAGCCAAAACGAAGAAGCCTGTGGTACTGGTTCTCACCAAATGTGATGAAGGAGTTGAGCGCTATATTAAAGACTCACACACCTTTGCCCTAGCCAAGAAGAACCTACAGGTGGTAGAAACATCAGCACGCTCTAATGTCAATGTTGACCTAGCCTTTCTTACACTGGTTCAGCTAATAGACAAGAGTAGGGGAAAGCCCAAAATTATCCCTTACTTTGAGGCACTGAAACAGCAGAGTCAACAGATTGCCTCAGCCAAAGACCGCTATGAGTGGCTGGTCAACCGAATTGTGAAAAACCACAATGAGACATGGCCCACTGTCAGTCGCCGCATGCAGTCTGCCCCTGAGTACAAGGACTATGTTTTCCTTGAGGGTACAGCTAAAGCCAAGAAGCTCTTCCAGCAGCATGTGCATAGACTTAAACAAGAGCATATAGAGAAACGTAGGAAGGCCTATCTAAGTACACTACCACAGGCTCTGTCTGTACTCTTACCAGAGTTGGACGAGATAGATCACCTGAGCTGGTCTGGAGTTCAGAAAGTCCTAGAGACAAAGAGAGATTTCTCTCAATGGTTTGTAGTGCTAGATGACACCCCTTGGGAAACGACACCACACATTGATAACATGGAGGATGATCGAATCCCCCAGGACCTACTGGAGACCCCTGCAGCTGAAGCTATCTATGAGACCCACCTGGAACAGCTAAGGAATGAGCGCAAACGGGCTGAGATGAGATGGGAGTTCAAGGAGAAGCTAAGTGTCTCTCCTTTCATCACACCAGGGAAACCCTGGGAGGAAGCCAGAAGCTTCATCATGAATGAAGACTTCTACCAATGGTTGGATGAGGCTGAATATCTGGATATCTACAACAAACACCAGAAGGAAATCATTGACCGAGCCAAAGAGGACTTTCAGGAACTGCTTCTTGAATACTCTGAGCTCTTCTATGAGCTGGAAGTGGATGCAAAGCCTAGTAAAGAGAAAATGGGAGCCATTCAGGAGGTGTTGGGTGAGGAGCAAAGGTTTAAAGCACTGCAGAAGTTGCAGGCAGAAAGGGATGCCCTGGTATTGAAACATATCCACTTTGTGTACCACCCCACAAAGGACACCTGTCCTAACAGCCCCCACTGTGTGGACAGTAAGTTAGAGCAGATACTGGCCTCCAGATTTCCTACACGCTACCCATCATCAGACAGTTCAAGACTGGATGGGGGGAGGGCTGAACGGATAAATCTTGTCATCTTAGGGAAAGATGGGCTAGCCAGAGAGATGGCAAATGAGATAAGGGCCTTGTGCACTAGTGACGACCGGTACGTGTTAGATGGCAAGATGTACGAGCTAGCCCTTCGCCCCATAGAGGGCAATGTACGTCTTCCAGTCAATTCATTCCACACACCAACCTTTACACCCCACGGTTGCCTGTGTTTGTACAACTCAAAGGAATCCCTCTCCTATGTTGTTGAGAGTTTAGAGAGGCTTAGGGAGTCAACTATAAGCAGAAGGGAAAGGGAAAACAGCTTATCCCAACTCCCGCTGTCCCTCCTTCTGGTCACCAAGAGGGGGGTGGGATCCATAGGGGATATTGGGGGGGAGACAGCTCAGACTCTTATTCAACAAGGGCAGCAGGTGGCTGGAAAGCTGCAGTGTGCCTACCTAGACCCTGCCTCTCCGGGTATGGGCTATGGGCGCAATGTCAGTGAGAAGCAAATCAACCAGATGCTGAAGGGCCTCTTAGAATCACGTAGAAGCATGGGGAGCAGTTCCCCTCCCTTAGCGCATCCATCCTCTGCCCTCAGAGACTCTCAGTCACAACCAGCACTAGAGGCAGACTTGAGGATAGTCATGTGCTTGATGTGTGGAGACACATATGACCTAGACCAGCTCCTTGCTCCCTTCCTGTTGCCTCAGCATTGTCGTCCTGCTTCCAGCCTCAGCAGTGGCACATCCGTTTTGTTGGATTTCAGTATAGGAGGTCAGAGGCAAAATATTGAGCTGTCACTGCTCTCCTTTCATTCATCATTCTCCCTCCGCAAGACCAGGCTGGTCCACGGCTACATAGCAGTTTACTCTGCTCGCCGCAAGGCCTCTATGGAGACATTATGTGCTTTCCTGTGTGAAGTCCAAGACATCATCCCAGTTCAGTTGCTAGCAGTAGGGGAGAGTCAGATGGAGCTGTCAGACTCAGAATCAGCTAAGGAGCAGGTCAGTCAGGGAGAGGAACTGGCACATGAAATAGAGGCAAGGTTTAATACAATAATATGTGGACATGGTGGGGTAGTTGGGGGCCTTCATAAGATAGACCTTTTCCAACCGTTTCTCAAAGAAGTGGTAGAGAAGCGAACCATTGTTGAGGCTACTCACATGTATGATAATGTTGCTGAGGCATGTACCAATGAGAGCATAAGCCCTCGCTGTGGCTCTCCTAGTCCAGTTAACACTCTTATGGACTCAGAGGACGATATCGACCCATCACCGCCTTACCCTACCCTGAGGGAGGATGGCAGTCTCAGTTCCCACCTGGGCAGCTTCAAGCTGCCAGATCTGGATTCAAGTGATACCTTCTCTGTTATTTCTGAGCTTAGCACTTTTGAGAGCAAGCTGAACAACAAGGTCCCTCCACAAGTGAAGCCCAAGCCTGTTCGTAAAGTTAACCTAGGCCCCTACATGGACCAGCAGGGTGGCACCAACCGCCGCTCTTTGCCCCAAGCTGTCACCTGGGCTCCAGGTAGCGATGGTGGCTATGACCCCTCAGACTATGCTGAGCCCATGGATGCTGTGAGCAAACCTAGACCCACAGAAGAGGAGAATATTTACTCTGTCCCTCATGACAGCACACAGGGCAAGATTATCACCATCCGCAATGCCAACAAAGGGCACTCCAACGGGAGTGCTGGGGGGAATGGGTCAGATAGTGAGGCTGATAGCAGCTCACTGGAGCGCAGGAGAAAGTTGTCCGCCATTGGGGTAAAGCCTAAGCTTTACAGAGACAGATCCAAACGGCTTGGCAAGTTCAGCAGTTTTAGAACAAGCTTCTCTATAGGCAGCGATGACGAGATGGGGGGTCCGCCGAAGGCTAGCCAGGACGAGGGAGGAGCCCAAAAGGACAACTCCATGGAGGAAAGTGAGGACCCCAAAAGGAGAAATATTCTTAAGAGCCTACGTAGGAATACAAAGGTTAGTGTTTTTGCAACCATCTGTTTTAACTAAATATGAGTGACATATGGGTTAAGTTTTCTAATATGCCTATGTTAAGTGAAAAAAAAAAAAAAGTGTTAAATCTGAAATTGAGAACATTTGAATTTAATTAGTTAATTAAACTATTCCCAAATACAGCATTTAACAAGTGTTACCACAAAATGTTGCATCTTTATTTTGGAACACATCCATGGCAGAAGTACTTCACTTATTCAATATTGAGAGTTTTCTCAACCAAAGCTTAAAATATCCTGTTAATTGAAAAGTATTTTGGCAGGGAAAATATCACTTGTTTAAATAGTTGAAATTACATTTTTGCGCAGAACACTTACTGTAGGTTGTATCTAATAACTAATTCAGTAATACAGGATTCTGTGCACTTATGCCACTTTGTCTGCAGTGTGCATGTGCATGTATTTCTTTTAAACACCAGATGGATAAAATGTTCATATTACTCAGTATAATTAGTTCTTGGCTGAAATTCAACACCTGTTTGCTGTGGCGGATGGCTGTTTACCACTAAAGTCAAAGAATAACTAATGAGTTCAGTATAATCTGTGTACTTTCTGCAGTTTTGCTCAGTGAAAGCATTTCCTCTGAAGGCATGTCTGACATTTTTTTTCCTGACCGCTCTGTGAGAACTCACTAAACTAGCCAGATCATCAGAGGAAAAAGAGACAAACTCCAGTCAGTGAACTTTTATACCAGAAAGCAGAAACTCTTAATGAATAGAGACAGAGCCACAGTATACTGTGCTGTTATCTGTTTGTGCACATGTGTATGTCTGCTTGGCTGCATCATGTTTCCCATTATATATTGGCTGGCACAGTAATGTTTGTCATTTTGGCCAGATTTTGAAAGCATCAACATCTATCTTACAAGTCTCGCTTTAACAGTGTATGAGGAGGAATTCAAACTAATGTTATATAGCAGCAAATTAGCATTAGCTGTAAACATCCCTGCCGTTCAGGAAACAGTAGTGCTAACAAACCAAAAAATAAACTGATAAGTAAGTAAATCCTTCACTCTTTGAGCATAGTTTACCAAACCCGGTTTTGCAGTCATCTTGCTGTCAGCCTCACTTGTAGTATGGCTATATGTTGTTTACAACTTAGCAGTCAGAGGGTGCACCACATCATGCCGTTAGTGATCTAGTGATTGGCATCAGCATCATCTAGTTAAGGCAGTCTACTGTTCGTTGTTGTGCTACTGCAGTGAAGTATGTGCCAAGGCTGGTCAGCTTGTTCCTAAAACTCCATTTCTTCCCTGTCAGTTTGACTTTCTTTGCTTGCTTCCTTTCGTTCTCTCTTATTCACTGTACTTGTCTTCTCTTCTTGCTGATTCATACTTTCTGCTTCTCGCATTCTTGTCACACTCTTTCTCTCTCTCACTCCCCATTATGCTCTCCTCATATCTCTCTTTCCTGTCTGTTTTTCTACTTTTTTTTTCACATGCAGGATCTCCTTTGTTTCCTCAACTTCTCTCTCCCCCTCTCCTGTTCATTCCTGTGCTTGTCCGTCACACATGTTGTCACGACACTTTTGACCTTACACTGTTAGGCTTCTTATCTGACTGGTATGCTGTACGCTCACACACATGGTGTGGTACAGAAGTGCCAGCTGAACTGGAGTTACAGCTGCTTATGTTGTGCTTGTGTGCCTGTGATAATTACCATGGCTGTCAGTAGGGTGGAACAGGAGGGGGATGATTAATGTTTTCACACACTCAGCTGTGATGTCCAAGAACCTGTGTGAAGGCTGTCTTCTCACATAGCTCCTAACTGCCAAAGCTACATTCTTTCCTTTGTGAACCAACTGACTTAGCTCATAGTGCAGTCAGTGCCATTTGTCCTTCTGAAAAAGCAAAAAAGTGTGCAGAACGACAGCCCAGTTCAAGCTCCATGTATGCAAGCTCCAGCAGCTCTGACTTTAACCCGACCCTTTAGACTCTGCCCTCAGAGGGGGGCAGGTCGGATCAATATGGTGTCACATGGCACACTATAAACCTGCATAGTTCAAAACATATCATAAAGAAAATTGAAGCCAGCAAAATTTAGATTGGTGTCGCCATCATTACTGTAATTAGTGCCTCAGATTTGGGCCCTACAGCAGGTCTGGGGTCTGGATGTCCACATTGGAGACCATTAGGGCTTAATTGTGTTTGTAACAAAGTGATCAAATTCCATCAACTGTTTTCCAAGCAGCTGTCTCAAAGATCAGAGTCCATTTTCAGTCTGCTGCAGCCTGAAATCCCCTCTGGATGACTGACTGTTATTTGGTCATCAGCTGTATCGTATAGAGGGAGGCTGGGTTGATATAGAACCAAACGTTCCTGTTACTGGCTTGTCTGCGTTCACACTAAGTCAGACTGTCAGTTGGTTTTAGGGTGAAGGTTTGGGTTTATGCAGTGTAAACACTTTCCTGGTCAGAGCCTTAGGGTACTGTCTACCACTCTGAGTCATGACGGATAGGAACAAATAATTGAAACTAGACTCTTAGTCCATTTTAAAACCCACTTTACCCCAGGCAATGACCAACTGTGTCTCCAACCCACCCACCCTCCCTCAGCGAGGGGCCGGAAACGTTTCTTCTCTCTCTCCTGCAGCTTTTTTCAAACCTCCTCAGCCAGCAAGAGGAATGCTTCAAATTCCTCAGTCACCTAGTTCCAGTCTAGTGTCCTCATACAAGAAATACGAGGGAGGGAGACAATCAAAGAACACAAGAAAACACAACCGCAGAAAGAAAATGAAACAGAGCCGGAGAGAAATAAGAGTTATGATGGAACTGAAAGGACTTTTTATTTCTTTTCGTATTGCGGCTTTCGGCGTGCTGCGTATGTAAACGCTCACCATGGTGTCTGCATGTTATTATTAAGGATGTGTTTTGTTTGTCTTTTGTGGTAGAGGTCTGTTTTGTCTTCTCAGCGCTGGCAACATATCCTGTCTCAGTCAGCAACTAAAAGGAGTGGCCAGAAGGCAAAACTGCAGGGAGAGAAGACAGTGAGAGAGAAAAGTGTGTGGAGGAGAGGAGGGGGGAGAGCATAGAGACAGTCTGCTAAACTGAGATAGGGCACAGATATACAACACAGTCAGTGTGATAGGACACAAATAAATTATGAGCTGCTACTTGGAGCTACAAAACCCAAGCTGGCAGTGAGTTATGACAGCATAGCTCTGCTACCACAGAGGCTGTTGTCGCTTCACGACAGTCACGTCTATTATCACTTACCCCTTTAATTCAGTTAAAGCCTCATGTGGGTCAACGCATGAATACATACATCAGGTTTATATTCGACGTAGCCACAAATATAAGGGCGTCTGGATGGCGAGTGTCAGGCAGGGCAGCGTGGGAGGTAGCTGGGAATGATAAGTGAAGGAATTCCAGTTAGGAATCAGCTCGTGTGGGGCTTATAACAGAGAGATAACCGGGCAGCAATTATTGACTTGCTGGGAAAAGTCTGCAGTCATTGAACATAGATGTTCAGCACTGAGTCTTCCTCAGCATCTCGAGGGGGAGCCTCGCTGAATGAAGTGCAGACTCTTCCAGTAAACCAGTCAGTGTTGCCAAGTTATCTTTGACATTTTGTTTTCCTGACGCTTGAGCGCCCAGTTGACAGATGAAGTAGCAACAGTGCCCTTTTTCGACAGTTTACCCGAGATAGAAGAGCCTGAGTGATACTGGATCTTTCAAGCTAATAGCGATATGAATACTTGAGAACAACATAGGTTCTTTTTAATTATAACTATAACAAAAAAAAATCAAACTGTAATTGAAATTCAAAAGTCGGGACGCTGTGTAAAACATAAATAAACAGAATGAGATCCTCTTTGACATATACTCAATTAAAAACAGTATAACAACACAGTTATTGTTACCTCCTCAACTTCATTGATTTTTTAAATAAATGTATGCTTAGTTTGAATTTAATGCAGCAACATGTTTCAAACAAGTTGGCACAGGAGCAACAAAAGACTGCGATAGGTCGTGGAATGTTCCAAACACACCCGTTTGGAACATTCCACAGGTAAACAGGTTCATATATGGTCCTATAGCAAAATGCTGCACTTTACTCGTTTAGGTATCTCCTAACGTGCTCGCTGGTAATGATTCATCTTTGATAACCACATATTGGCCAGTAATATTGCCTTCAGATGCATTTTTCAGGTACTTTCAGCTGGAAGCCTAATGAAAGACAATAACTTTTGAACTATTGGGCCGAATAAAATATAAACAACAGAATAAAATCACTAAATGTTCAAACACCAGGCAGTGCAGAAAAAAGCCCAGGTGATCTGCTCAGTCTTAATTAGTGTTTCAGCCTTCTGCTGTGAGTGAGTGTGTACATATATGGTATCGAAAATGTTTGGTGGAGTGCAGCGAGGCCAGTATCTGGAGCAGAGGGCACGCCGGGCTCCTTCTCTCTAATGAGCACTCCTCTGCTCCTTCCCTGTGTCTGTCTGTCAGGCCTGCACTGCTCCCACAGTCTGTATGTGCCCAGCCAACCATGCATCCCTGCCTCACCACCCTGCCTGCCAGGGTGGAGCCTCAGGGGGCTGACAGACTTACTAGAGATCCAGGCCTCAGGGGCCTTCAAAACATTCCCACTGAACACCATTAGAGCACAGTACAATTACTGCTGATGCCGCGGCATACGGAGTCAGGCAGACAATGTTGCAGGAGTGTATTAGAGGTCTCTTAACGGGAGAATAACAGGAGAGTTGCAAAGTAATTAAACCATGAATAAGAGTTTGATTATCTGAGAGCTGCAGTGCGGTGGACAGAGAGAGAGGAAGGAGGGTAAGGATGGCGAGACCGGAGCGATGAAGGAACTGATGGATATCTCCCTTTGCACAGAACAGGGTTCAAGACAGGAATGTGTGATTACTTATCAGTTTAAGGTTTGCAGGAATGTGCAGGATGGGTGTGTGTTCATCTTTTCGCTCGAGTAGATTCTATCATAAAAATACACTTTAAAATAAGAGCATGGGCTTTTCCATCTAAATCAAGTCATTTCAAGGCTCAGTGTCATTTTGGAAATGTGTTCCTGTGTCAGCAGCGTCACCGTCAGTCCATTTCAAATAAAGTCGATTTTTCTTTTCCTCTTGAGCGATCCGTCAATCTGGTCTCAATATTGTTTTTTCCAGAAACCGCGACCCAAACCCAGGCATTCCATCTCCAAACCCATTGAAAGCAACTACTTTGGCATGCCACTGGCTTCCGTGGTCAGCCTCGAGAGGCCAATACCAGTCTTCATTGAGAAGTGCATCCGTTTCATTGAAACAACAGGTAAGAATCTGCTTTTCTCTCCGTAATATAGAGTACAGATGCTTAATGGCGGCCGGTCGGGAGCCGTGCCAGCTGTCGTTTTCCCTCATTTACGTATTAACTGTTTTAAAATGATTTCAAAGGATCCATTCTGCCTCTGAGTGTGCTATACCTGCCTCCTTTGATCTCGCCTTTTTCCCTGCATTTTTTCCCTTATCTTAATCCTCCTCCCCGGTGGGATTGTTATGTACTGTGGTCTTCACCGGTAAGAGTGTGTGATTCTGCCGTCCTCCTTAAATCACAGCCTTTGTGTCTGTGTGCACTCTGCTTTCTTATGTGTCTCCCTTATTCTTTGTTTGATAAATGGTAGTGTTTGGCTGAGCCATAGGCTTTTATATGCGGCAGCCTCTGGGGACATGAGCCAGGTTGGGGTGTTAACTTACTTTTTGATAACCTAGATAGTTATAAATAGTCTATATAGTCTCATAAAAATAAGGGAAAATGAATGTGAATAATATCCATGGCTGGAGCAGGATCCTTTTGTATATACATATTACATGGTTGTGTTAGGTTAGGGTTCTGTTTGCTGTGCTTATAGTCACCGCTTTAAAGTGAGTCATCAGAGCCTCGTTCAGATCAGAGTGATGATGAGACAAGTCAAGGCTCCACGTGTATGCATTTTAACTGAAACCTAACTGCTTAGGTTAACCTTGAACTTAGACTCTGTGCACAGTTGTGTTCAGTGAACAGGTTTTCAGCCTATTGCCACCAATCATCCACCCCCGCAAGCCTCTCCTCTCCTCTCCTCTCCTCTCCTCTCCTCTCCTCTCCTCTCTTCTCCTCTCTTCTCCTCTCCTCTCCTCTCTGGGAGTGGTGTGAGCACAGATGTGGCTAGATAGCCTCTTCTAACCTTGCTACCCTGTTGCCCAGATGCCAAACCCCCTGCCAGGCTGTTCTGGTGCCCCGCTGCCCCAGGACTGCCAGCTTGCCTCTCAGTCTGCCACCAGCTGTTACACTAAACCAGCGGTGACTTACTGTGAGGTCGATGGGTATGTTTAGATATTAGCTCGCGTCCCTCTATTCTAGTCTGAGTCGTAACCTGGAATGTTTGTCTTCAAGTGAGCGACTGAGCCTTTCCAGGATGCCCCTTTCATACCCAATCATGATGCTATCACCTGTTACCAATGAACCTGTTTACCTGTGGAATGTTCCAAACAGGTGTTTTTGGAGCATTCCACATCTTTCTCAGTCTTTAGCTGCTCCTGTTCCCAATTCAGAATAAGCAGATATTTACAGAAATCAATGACGATGATGGAGTAAAACATTAAATATGTATATGTCATCATCACATTCTGTTTTATTTGTGTTTTAAATGCTGCGTCCCATCTTTTTGAAGTAACGTCTAACAAAAATGTACGAGCTCATTTGTCTTTTTATTACCTTCCATAAAGCGAGTTGCATTTGAGCAAGTGGGTTTGTCTGCTGCTTACCGACATGCCAAATCATTCCGGTGTAATCTCTGTCCTGATTAAAGACTGTATTTGTGGATTACCGCAGCCCCACAAAACATCCACCGCCTTCCTGTGTGTAGGAGTACAGAGGCACAGCTCCCGATAACAAGGCATCACGATAGATTTCACCTTACCCCGTTCAGATGTTAACTGGAGCAGTCACGGCACTTACTTCTGTATGGAGGAGGAAAACTGGTTGAATATGCGTTTATATACACACACACACACAGACCGGTGTGTGCATACATGGGGATGAATGCGCAGCTTCTCTCGAAGTCTTACCCTCACTGACTCCTGTAGTACTTCACCTAATCCTCTGTTTCCTCCTCTCCTCTTGTGCCCTTGTTTCTCTACTTCTTTCTCCTGATCCAATCATCTTTCTCCCTCTGTACCTTCACTTGTCAGATTTGATTTCTTTCATCTTCTCGCTAACCCATATTTCTATTTCTCCCCCCGTCCTATCGTCACCTCTCTCAATTCACTCCCCCCCCCAATTACTTTCTCCCCTTCCTCTTGTCAGTATGCTTTCTGTGTGTGTGTGTGCGTGTGTGTGTGTGTGTGTGTGTGTGTGTGTGTGTATGTCTGAGGGTGTTTTAGCCAGGGGGTTGCCAGGTAATGTTCTGCCCCATCGCTCCCTCTGTTCGATCAATATCACAAGGTAGGAAATTGGAAGAATGTTTGGGCTCAGCTCTTTTCTGTGTGTGTTTAGCTTTGCCCCTTTGCTGTTTGTCTGTATAAGCATTGGTGAGAAGTGTAGCTGCACACACCTCACAGTCACGAGCAATAAGAAAATTTTGTTTACATACTAACACATGCAGCACACAATGGCACACCCACACAGAGAATCACTGCGACTGGAAGGGGAAATGAGTTACAATGTGCTATTTAGTTTTGATTGTAGTCGCTATAAGTCAGACTTTACTTATCCCGTACCGGCATCTGCAGTCTGTGGATATAATGGCTCTCACAGGAAATTACCACACAGCGCTGACACTATGTTTTGTCGCTATAGTATGTGCTGATAATGAGTGACGTCGTGAGGCTGACCCTGGACCTGCAGCTTTGACCTACATCCTTCCCTTTTCCCTCTTTCTCAAGCAAAAATACTCACGGCTAATTTAAACCCAAACCCAGCGTTCCCGCTTTGATTCTTATCTGTCTGAATGTCATCAATAATCATCTTACAGCGTGTTCATATGCTGTGTCTTAAAAAATGGTATGTGTATGTGATAAAAAAAAAAAATGTTTTTTTTAGCCTCGAATGAAGCCAAATTGTTGATTTACTAGTCAGAAAATATTGACTTTATGGGTACAACAACTAAATATTCTTACTTTCTACAATATTTTTTACAATACACATGATGCAATGAAGAAGAACTCGTTTTATTTTCTCTTCAAAAGTCTTGTTCCTTTGTTGCCTCTCTTAATTGTGCTTCATACCTCACTCCCTTTGTCCTCGAGAATAATAGGGGTGGATGTGGTATTTTGTGTTATTTTCATGCATGCAGCTGTATAAAATCAATCCACAGTGACTGCTGTTATCTCCCCTCAGCTCTGGCTCTCTCTCTCAGCGCGGTCGCCGCAGTGTTTCTGCTCATGGGTGCTGAGGCACTGAATGCGTGTTAGCGTGTGCGGGCATATCTGCTGGCCGTAGGAGCCTCCATAGCGACATAAAGGGCAGCACCCAGCGACAGCCTGTTTTCACGATGAACTACGAAATCAGCCTCTGGGCCTCTGGGCCTCTGAACCCAGAGACACACTGGGGTCTGGGCTGATGTGGGATCAGCCGGACCCGTTGTCAGACAGTAACATGGTCCAGGAGCACAGGTTTTGCTCACTGCACGCCCAGAATACAGCTTCTGAGGTGTGTTTTTGGCCACTTGTTGGAAGCTGAGAAGTCAGCATAGATGGTTTTATTTTTCAGTTTCTGCTCTTACTTGTCTTGTGGCAAATGAAAGTAATGATCTGTCCTAATATGCACTGACTTTCTAGCAGGCCTAAAGAACACATTGTCACAGGATGCTGTTTGCCACAGGAAGTGCTCATATTTACGTTGACCCCAGGAAGTGCTAGAGCTTTGTTTGACCCCAGAGGAAGAGGATGCCGCTGTCCGTTGTGGAGACCTCACCTTTCCAAGCCGTCATTGTGAAATTCACCTTCTTTATCCACTGACTTTTCTCCCCCTCCCACTGCTTTGTGGCTCCTCTTCCATTCTTTGAATTCTCCAGCAGCATCCATCTTTCATGTGTTTTGTTGTTTCAAGCACATTTCCTATCCCTCTATATATCCCTCCTTATCTTAATCCCTTTATTTTTTCTCATCCCCTCTTTCATCAGTCTGACCCTCACTCCAATGCGACCTCACTATCTTTCTCATACTTGGATGCTTGCCCTGTTTTGCCCCTATCTCTCACCCTCTCTCCTCACCACGGCTGCACTACTCCCCCCCCCCCTCCCTATCTCTCCTCCCATCCCTGTTTTCCTAGTGTCTGGCTAGAAAAGCTTTTGTGGATAATTGATTGGTAGAAGGAGGAGATCGATGCTGTATGCCTTGACTGAGAGCTCTCTCATTTCCTCTCTGCCTCTCTCTATCTCGCCTTCTTTTTCTGCCACTCCCTATCTCCCTTTCTCCCCCTGGGTTGCTCTTTGTCTCCCTGTATCGCCTCCAAAGTGTGGACGAAGAGAGAATCTCAAGGGTGGGAGCTGGAACCTTGTCTTGTGTAGATGAGAAAATTTATTAGTGGGTGAAAATGAAGCGAGCCAGCGATCTCTGCACCTTTTCTTTCTCTCACTGTCCTGCTTGACTGCTGTGTCTGAGTACATAGATGCATTGCTAAAATACTAAAGGTGATATTTACTAAACCCACTGAAATTTATCATCAATTCAATTCATTGATTCATTCATGAATTGTATTTGCTCAGACTGCATATAAGTGAACTGGTATGCTAATGAAGAACTGATGCTGTGCTGTTGAGGACATGTTTTGAGCATGTCTGGGAAGCAGTGGAGCTAAACACAAGTGCTCTCTGCTGCTGATCTTTAAATGTTTTGAAGAGCTGACAGTTTTGAAATTGCTACTGTGCTTTTTTTCCCCAACAGGATGAAAGTTATACAGCATGTGAGGAAATATTTGCCTAGTCAGTAGTTGTCAGCTCGACAAAAAGATCAGTGATTGAATTAAAAAGGCCCCCAAGAGTCACGACGAATCAGTGAGATTTCTGGTGTTTGTTCCAACTTTGAAACTGTTGACTGTATTAGTACTAGAATTAGATTATAATAGAATGTATTATTGCTGTAAATAGACAGTAAAATCCACACAGGTCTACTTTAGTAGTATTCAATTGGTTCCCTCAATCTTATTGCACTACAATGCACCTGCTGTGTACTATTAAAACACATACTCAAGCACGGGGCAGAGAAACAGGAAGACAGATTGTGTGAAAGATAGAAAACTGTTGCATTCCTGCCGCTTTGCCTTATATTGCTGTACAAATGAATGGAGCGCTCTTGTTAATGCATCTTTTGTATTCACCCCCTTATTGCTGTCACGATTATGAAGGTGGACCAAAGTATCTGTGTGTAACCTTCTCGATGTGGCAGTAGCCTCCCTCTGTGCGTGCTTTCAAAAATATCTTACACCTTATTTTACCAGGTGTTGAGTCTCAGACACAGACTGTTAAGTATCTTAAGAAAAGCTGCAAATGCTCAGTAAATATCCTCTTAAGTATGAAGTTGGGCGTGAGAGGAAAAGCACATGGTTTCTGTCGTTCCTCTGGTTTTTTTAAAGCGTGTGGCACTAAGGTAGCCTCAGCTGGTGACAGTGCACCAGCGGGCTCTTAGCAGGCTTGCAGGAGTGCTTTATGGGTTTAATAAATAGTGCTAATAGTGTGTTTAGATGGAACAGGACATGGGAGAGGCCATTAGAGCTGCTTGTATTAGCTTTACTTTTTCAACCCTTCAGATTGCATCTAAACATCGCGTAGTGACATATCAAGGGGTTCTTGGAGGTGACTGGCCAGCGACTGTAAAGACTTGTTACAAACGAAACACTTGAAAACACACTAAGCTTCCTGTTTCTCTCCTTCTCCACTAGGGTTGAGCACAGAGGGCATCTACAGGGTCAGCGGCAATAAGGCAGAGATGGAGAGCATGCAGCGGCAGTTTGACCAAGGTGGGTAACTTTTTCCTCTTTCAGTGCTCACATGAGTACCTGTGCTCATTCTTGCTTCAGCTGTATCTTAAGTGTGACGAACAGCCCATGAAGATGTGTGTGTGTGACTGCCTCTATATATAATAAGGTGGGATCCCCTTAATTAACCAGGGAGCATTAATTCTACTGAGGGAATTGGCCTTGGCTTCCTCTGAGACTGCAGAGCTGCCTCCTCAATCTTCTACTGCCCCTGTGTGCATGTACTGTACAAGTGCTCTCAGTGTGTGTCTCCATGCGTGCGTCTATATGGTGTGGGCAGTTAATTACCTCCAGATTGGTTTGGTTAATGAAGCATGTCACTGCCGAGATAGATAGCTGAGCAAGTTGGCCTGTGTACGTGTGTGTGTACGTGGGCGTCCTCGTATCGGTTGAGGTTAAAATCCAACTCAGGTAATCAGAGTTGAAGGCCCGCGTTGAATCATTCGGCGCCTCGGGCCGATGGGACAAGACAATTACAGGTGAAACTACAGCGTAAGTGTCTCATAGCCATACTGAAGATGGCACTTCATCAGCTCCCTGAAGATTCAGATAACTCGTTACAGGAGAAAGCAGCATCAGAGGCACCACATGTTGGAAACTCTCCAAATGGGAGCTCTCCACAGACTGTTCAAGAACCCGCTAACCATATCTGTATTCCTTTTTTCTTGCCTCTCCTTCCTTCTACACGTTCTACCTTTTGTAAAGCAAAAAGTTATCAGGAAATGGCTTTTTTAATTAAGTCTCTTGCTCTCACACACGTACTCTCTCCAGAGCACTAGAGCACCACTCTAGTGATTTTGCTGTCTGGCTCTCTGAGCTGTCTCAAATCTACTTTATATTTGTCTGCAGTTCACTCTGCTTTTATTTAGGTCCTTTATTAACCAAAACGATCCTATGGTACATCACCAAAGATGGTATTTGTTATTTACTCACATTGATTAAATGATTAATTGGGAAGTGTCGGACACACTTGTTTTGGCTACATTGATAAAACCCCCCAATAACATTAATAAACAGTAATTTTGCATTGTGATATCTCTATATATCATGACTTAATACATTTTCTGGGCAATCAATAACCTGACGGGAATGTCTGTTTTTGATCCAGAAACTGTAATACCTGACAAATCTAAGTACTTTATCACACTGATGACAAACTCATATAAAAGTCCATTATTACCATAAAGCACTCTCCGTGCTGTCTTGTTGAATATGTGCGGTTTTAGTTCAGTTATATGACAGGCTGTAAATACTCAGAGTAATAACAATAAATCAGCTTTATGTGGTGCTTTTCATTGTACTCAAAAATACTTTACGACACATAAAAGTGCAGAAAATACAGAATAAAAAGTCTGAGTCAGGGAGAACAGGCGAGTTTTGAGACATCCTCATCAGCTTTTGTTAACCTTTTATCTATTCCACACCACCACCCTAAACTTCCTGGATGGACCTTTATACTTAAAATATCTTCTTCTTTTTCCCAGACCATAACCTGGACCTGGTGGAGAAAGACTTCACCATCAACACAGTAGCTGGAGCCATGAAGGCCTTCTTCTCTGAGCTGCCTGAGCCTCTGGTGCCCTACAGCATGCAGGGAGAGCTGGTGGAGGCCTTCAGTAAGTCCTGGGAATCTGGTGTGAGGGGGACACCGGGGTAAAGGGATGTGGGAAGAGTTCTTCACAAAGATCCGAGGTGTATTGGATTTTGCCTTGAATCATTTTCCCTTCATTGTAACTTTTCTATAACCTAACAAGCAAAACTCCCGCAATCCAAATCCATCCGAGGGCAGAATTGGATTTGCCTCCTCAGCGTGGAGCCGGGGAGAGGAGGAAAAAGGGCTGGAGGAGAGAATGTTTAAGGCTCGGGGAAGGAGGATGTGGGCATGGTTGTGCATGATGGAGGGATGCGGGAGCGCGATGGATAACAGGGTGTGGATGAAGTCATGAGAAAACAGTCATATGTTAGATAAACGAGGGTGCTCCTGCGCTCTCCACGGCCCCTCTTTTTCTCTTTGTGTCCTGTAATCTGTCGGAATGGTGATTTAAGGCGTAGCTTAGTCTTGCATCGTGCCAGAGAGATTTACCCCCGGGCCTCAAGGCTGCTGTCACTCACCGAACTCTGCGTCTGCGTGTGTGTGTGTGTGTGTGTGTGTTTAACGGCCCCAGCGAGACCCTTCAGCCGTGACAGAGACCTGATAAAGCTCCTGCAGGCTGTGCCACAATAGAAGAAAAAGAAGAGGGAGTGAAAGAGAAGAGTTAGAGACGAGAAGCCTTCACTCGGTGGAAAATAGCAAATTGTGCTTGACAGTTTTTTGAATTGGAGCATTTTTTTTTTTTTTTGCTGAGAGAAAAAGAGATGTAAAAAAATAAATAAATAAAAGCCGGGGTGGGTGGATTTTTGTGGATATTGCCATGGTGATGTTGCTTTAAATAAGATGTATGAAGTTAGTTAAGTTTTGATTGCTGATGATGGATGTGCAGCAAGAGGAACCGGGTCTGCGCGAAGTCACTACGCCTCCAATCTGTTTTTGATCCACGCTGACCTCATTGAGGGAATACAAACTCAAATTCTCGGACTGTAAATGTGATGTGGAGGAGAACATCTGCTCTTCTCGCTGCTGCTCTCTCGCCTCGCTCACATACACACAGGATGGACTGCGTTAGCCGGTGACGTCAGCTATTCTGACTCACTCCTCGCTGCCATCAGGCTTAACACACCCAGTGAATGTGTGTGTGTGTGTGCGTGTGTGTATGAGCTGCTGTAATCTGTAGGACATTGTGATGGGTGTATGCGCAGTATGTTTCTCCTCTGGAATGTGTGTGGTCTTTGTGTGGTGATGTTTTTTTTTTTTTTTTTCTGAGAACTGTAGTTTGGAGTCCTTTTGGATCGCCTGTGTGTGTGTTGTCGTCACTGGGATGTGTGAAACTCATACTGTTGTAGGATGAAATCACTGTGTCCTGCACGGATTTTTTTGAGAGAGCTGAATCCAATTGCTTTCACTATGCTCTTCAAAGTCTCCTCTTCTCCATTGTAACCCCCCTCCCCTCATCCTTCCTCATCTTTTTTGTACTCTCACTCCCCTGACATCTTTTCCTCAGATTCCCCTAATCTTCCCTTTCAGCCACTTTCCTCCCTCCTCTAACCTCTCGTCTCTCTCTGCCACCATTCAGAGATCAACGATAGAGAGCAGCGCTTCCAGACGATGAAGGACATTCTGCGCCGCTTCCCCAAGGAGAATTACGAGGTCTTCAAATATGTCATCAGCCACTTGAACAAGTGAGTGAGTGACGGGGTCAGAGACGACCTCTGGCAGCCGTGCTGACTACACCGCCAGTCACCCAGTCAAGTGACCCAGCGGTGACATCACTGAAACCAGCACACTGACAGAATAGAGGTTTGACTCAGGTTGAGTCATGATCTGTGCTAATGCAGTGGTTTATTCATCTCTATTAATATAATTTCTGTTAGCTCAGGAATGACAAATTGACCATTGTGCTCCAAAAAAAATGCCAAGGGGACTTTGTAGTCTAAATTCACATTATAGGGCTCCAACGTGTGGTTCAGGACCCCCAAGAGGTCCCAAATATATCTGAACTGGTCACAAGATGATGAAAGCAATAAGAGAACTGGCACGCTAAGTCACATGATGGTAGATATTGCTTCATGTGTAAGGGCCCCAAGCCAACAAGGTTGGGACCTCTGTTATAGATTAACTATAGTATAGTTTATATTATAATTTTCAGAACAAAAGTATGAACTGGGCATGCAGTGGTAATGCTGGTCAGTCTGTCGGTCCACTGCTTTGGTGCAGAGTGGAATATATCAACTATTAGATGGATCGATGATGACGCCTGCTCACTGTGGTGATCTCCTGACCTTTTCTCCATGATCAGATCAAATTTTAAATATATTCATTGCTTCATAACCAAATACCTGCAAAACTAATCATGTTCTCATCCGTCTACTTCGTCTGAATGCTAATTAGCAAATGTTAGCATGCTAACATGATATACGAAGAGGATGAACGTGGTAAATGTTCCACCTAAACATCAGCATGCTAACATTGTGAGCATTTTAGCATCAGCATTAAGCTTACAGCACCGCTGTGTCTGAGTATATCCTCCCAGAGCTGCCAACATGGCTACAGGCTCATGTTGAATTAATTCAAAAAACAAAACACCAGAGCTGCTATGATTAGTTGATTATTTGATTGCTTGATTGGTAGGAAGTTCATCAGCAACTATTTTGATATAATTGTTAAAGTAATTTTGAAGTGAAAACTATTACACATTGTGGTTCCACTTTGTCCAATGTGAGGATTTTCCACTTTTCTCTACTTTATATCATAATAAACTGGAAATCTTTGGGTTTTGGACTGTTGGCCCAACAAAACAAGACACTTGATGACTGGGACTCTGGAAAAATTATTGGCAGATTAATCAATCATGAAAGTAATCGATAGTTGCAGCCCTGCAGTGAACTGTAAACACCTGAGTCAATTCTTCTCTCTGACCATTATAGAAAACAAATAACTGATTTTATGCCACATTAGGAGCAAAAACCTTACATAATAGCATCAGCTTGCGTGGTGAGGACATTTGGAGGACACCATCAGGGTCTGATCATTTGAAGCTTCCCTTTTTTTCAGATGTTCTGTTTAAAATGAGGTAGTGATTAATGGCCTGTTAATTTTGCTTGTTTGCTTCCATGTGTTCTGCAGGGTGAGCCAGAACAACAAGCTGAACCTGATGACCAGTGAGAACCTGTCCATCTGTTTCTGGCCCACACTGATGAGACCAGACTTCACCACCATGGACGCCCTGACCGCCACCCGCACCTACCAGACAATCATCGAGAGCTTCATCCACCAGTGCGCGTACTTCTTCTACAATCAGCCGCTGGCCGACGGCCTCCCGGGCTCCCCCACCTCTACGCTCTCCTCCGGCGGAGGAACCTCGGCCTACTCCTGCATGGCTGGAGGCTACTCATCGTCGCCGACTCCGTCCCCGACTCCCTACGTCCTCCCCGCCACCCCTCCTGTCATCCCACACTATGGCCCTCCTATCCACCACCACCATCTCCACCACCACCATCAACATCAGTCCCCACCCCACTCACCACCTCCTACTCCCCAGTCCCCGATCCCAGCCCTGCTGCCGCCCTCCCTGCACCCCCATCACCCCCCTACGGAACAACACACGCTGTGAACCAGGGATCAAGGGAAAGAGGGAAAAAAAAACAAAGAAGACGGAGAACAAGATTTAGACAGTTTTAAGGGTTCAGAATAAGAGATTTTGAAGTTTGGGAAGGAATTGATGAAGATAAATTTGCAAGCAGGAGGTAGGAAGAGAAGTTGGGGGAGCTTGAGTGAGATGCAGTATGTACAGGGAGAAACCTACATGTTTGGGAGAAGAAGGGGGCGTTTGAACCTCCGTTAGAAAAATGGACACACACAAGGCAGAAAAGGGGAACACTGAAGAGCCTCTGAACTGTGGCAGTATGATCCTTCTCCCTCCTCGCCACTTTATCCCTTTGTCTCTCAGTCTCACTTCATCTAGACCTGCCCTCCTTGCCTTATTGAGAACCTACACACAAACACACTAATGAAGAGCGAGATGTTGCCAGTAGCTGTTGAAGGGACTCAGGGAGGGACTCAGAAGTAAAGTGCAGGTGGGGATGTGACCTCTGTTATGCTGGGATTGCTTCACCACACCCACACGAGCAGACACACACTTGACACAAACATCCAGGGCCAGCGTGCCTCCGACAACCACCCTCCTCAATCCCTTAGCCTCTAACTGTGCTCAGAAATTTTGGTGGCCGGCGCACGTTTTTGCAAACCGACCCACCTACTGTACCTACCCGGAGGCCGTGGCTGGAACAACGTGGAGCGAGTCCTGAACACGCGTTTGTTAATTTTCACCACTGTACAGAAGACTTAAGAAAGAAACACGTGTTACGAGTCACCCAACAGGATGTTCTGTCGTCCGCGACTTACACATTCCTATCTGTCATCCCCTCGCACACATCAACGCAGACAAATTCAGTTTCAGTCGAGGCAGTGTGCCAAGCACAGAAAAAAAAAAATCTCAACCAACTGGCTCTGCTAGGCAGCAAACTGGAGCAAAGGATTATGGGGGCTCTCACACCCCTTGGCATTCTGGGAAGGCTCCTCCCAGTCTCCTGTTTGCTCTCTCCCTCTCTCGGTTTGAACTTCAACCCCATGCCCCTTCTCATTAAACACATGAAGAAAACAGCTTAAGACGTGGATATTTTAACTGGTCCAGACCTCGATCTCACACCCCCACTGTCCGAATGCATTATTTATTCTGTTCTTCATTTGACAAAATCTTGGGAAACACAGAGAAACCAGGGTCCGTCACTCGGTGAGTGGCCTTGTGCGTAAGTGTCTGTGCGAGTGTTTATCTTGTCTGTGTGCACATGTATCCATGCCTCTTTGTGTTACCTGAATTTCCCTGCATTAGGCAAATAGTGGGAGTAATTCCAGGGTTGGACCTTCACCTGTCATGTTGCTTCTTTCACGCTGTGGTGGTTTTATGAGCGAGTCGGTGCTGCAGTTTTCACAGTGAGGACCTTGTTCAAAAAGCACTTTTCTGAGCACTTTGAAGGCACATTTTAAATTGGAGCTGCCATGGCATGACAGCCACCGTTCACTTTATCGTCAGTCCACCCTACTCTCTCTCTCTCTCTCTCTCTCTCTCTCTCTCTCTCTCTCTCTCTCTCTCTCTCTCTGGGAGCACACCACTGACATCTAGAGGACGAAATAGGTATTGCAGCCATAACCTCACCTCCACTACTGCATGGGCGTAGCACCATTTTCCTACTGTGGTTTTTGTAGCGTCAGATTATCTTATAGGTGCAATTGTTAAGATCTTTCATCATTGTATGTCAGTTAAAATTAACTTTAGAGGTCATGAAGTATAAGAGTGTAAATAAAATGACAACAGCAGTTTGAAATCTGGTACAAGTCAATTGAGATTATATAGATTCTGGCTCTGTAGCCGTAAAGCATGTGGCAACATTGCAGTTGTTCAGACACGCAGTGGATAAAATTGCCTCTCTGTCTTTTGTTGTTAGTTTCCTCTCCACCAAAGCACTCAGCCCTTTTGTAGAGGAGCGCATGCCACCTCCCAGACGCCATATTTGAGTGGAAGGAAATGGAGATTTAGGAAATTGAGGCACAATGAAGCATTACAGGCCAGAAAGTAAGAGCTGGAAGCGGAGCTCAAGCTTTGACAGGTGGGAGGCTTTTTATCGGCGGAAATAATTGGTAACCACTGCTCCGGGCCTCAGCGTTGTGCCTCTGGAAAGGAGACTCAAACCTGTTCTATTTGGACTCGAAATATGATTTGCAAGCGTGTAACCACTACACCAGACTCCACACACTGTCACAGTTATGCCACCACATCCCCTAGTCAGTCCCTGTCCAAAAGAGACAGTTGGGTCTGGGAGAGACAGCAGACAGAACAGACAGTCCATTCATCCGTCTGCATGACCGGAGCGGAGCATCCCAGAATTCCTCAGCCCAGCCTGCTGTTACCGTAGAAACCAGCGAGATGGGGCTCGAGGAGAACTGCTGAGCCCTGATCGAAGCAGCTTTTTGAAGTGAGTGTGTGTGTGTGTGTGTGTTTGTATGAGCTCTGCGTAGAGTGTGCACACGTGAATTTGTTAATGTTAAGCAGATGCTCACCAAGGTCATTTATTCAGTTTGACACTGAATTACATCTCTGCATGTCTCCCCAGACTGTCCTCTCTTCCCAAAAGGCGAAAAAAAATCCTTTGAACCAATCACTGAACTGAGCTTTTATCAGTCTACACTACCTATTTACTGTGTGTGTGTGTGTGTGTGTGTGTGTGTGTCTTAGAGGAGTTAAGAGTGTGTGTTTGGGTGGGTGGGTATGAGCTAACATGCTAGCAAGCTGTGCTTGGCAGACGGCCAGACACCAGCGTGATCCAAACAAACGTGAAGGAGAGGAATGCAGCTCTCCTCGCGGTCATTACCCCGCTGTGTAACCCTGTTAGCTCGTCCAGATTACACACACTGATCCTCAGAGAAAGTGTGAGAGAGATGGGGGAAGAGATCGGGCAGAGCGAGAGGGAGGGGAGACAGACAGCGAATGGGTGAATGGGATCATTATTTGGGAGACGGAGGGAGGAAGGAGGGGTGACCACTGGTACTTGTGTGTGAACGCCAGCCAGTGGCGTTCCCCGTGTATATCAATGTGTTAATACTGAACTGACTGTGAGGCAGCCAAAGACTGTGGAAAAAAGGGTCGAGGGAGAGATGGGAAGCAAAGTGACAGTTTAGAAGAACAATTGAATTAAAAATGTGACTTTGGTTCAGCGATAATATGTGGCTGCATTGCTTTTCTTTTTCTTTTTTTTTCTTTTTTTTTTGCAACAATGGTGACAGATGTCTGTTAAGTTAAAATGAGAAACAAGCAAAACTATATTCAAATGGTTGTTTATTGGTATGTTAGGGGGTCTAACACTTTGCCCTTTAGTCAGTGGTGATAGAAAAAAAAAGTTTCTTTTTATGTTTTATTTTAATAATTAAAAAAAATACAAAGCATTTTTTTTTTTTTTTTTTTAACAATTTCTTTGTTTGAGAGACCAGCCCAATATAGTGCATGATTTCTTCCCAACCAGGGGAGAGGGCTCCACCACTCTCACTATTTAAGAGATGATAAAAAAAAATATTAAGAAATAATGGGGGGGAAAGAAAATAATTAAAAAAATGAAGTACTGTAAAATGAAACGATAACATCAAACAAAAAAACTGTCATTATTTGCTGAGTATGGTAATTTGTCTCAATGGGAATGGTGTATACAGCAAGGCCTTATGTGATCTGTATCATAGTTAATAAATCAAATCTTGTAAAATGTCTGCTTCTTGTCTCTTTGTTGCACACACACGGAACAGAGGAAGTCCTGATTAAGTCTGAGGAGAAAGGTAAATGTCTACAGTTAGCGTAATGAAGCCTGAACCTTTAAATGAACCACAGCAAAGCTCTGGAAAAGCTAATCAGTGACCCTTCAGGTCAAATCTGTTGTTGTTGTCAAACTATTATTTACATCAAGAAAGGACTTACACATAGCGATTCATCAGCATCTTATAAAAGCACTGATCACCTTTTGTAAGAGGCTTTTTAGAAAATTTTAAAGAATAAAATGATCTGATCACTGCAAAGAAAATGAAGAGGAAATTATGATGAAATAAAAAAAATGTGTTGCATAAACATGTTTAATCTTAATTCATTTTTTAACAGAAAAGAGGGATTGAATGTTAAAAATGGCTGGAAAGTAGACACACAACAGTGAAAGCAGTGTAGATGTCAGTTTGAAAGTAAAGTTCAAATGCTATATACGTGGTATTTGGTGGATTTTGAGTTAGAAAACCAATTAGCAGCGAAAGTAAAGGGTTGCAGGCAGGTTTTTATAGTATATCCACCTGAAGTCCTTGCTAAGTCACCCAGTTCGAGGCTCTATGTCTTGCTCAAGGACACTCTGACGTGTGGATGGGGGGAATCTGGGATCCTTACAAACCTTACATTTAATGGCCAATATGCTCCCCCAGCAGATACACAGCTGCCCTAGATGCAGCAAAACACACAGCAACCCTGATCTATTTCTACTGAGACCACTCACACACACTTTAACACATACTTGAAAACGATCAATTTCCATAATCTTTTGAATGAAGTCATCGGCAGATGCGCGCACATCAATTTCTTCCACACTGTGTCCAAAAAAGTTTTGCTCCACACAAAATGCGATGGTCTTTGCACCACAGTGTGTTGCTCTGCTCTCTGCGCACACTGTTGAAGGGACGCTAAAGCCACAGGGGGGGCCAGCCGAGGTCACGGGGGCCCACGGGACCCTCCTGGTTCTGGTGAGAGCAGGCCCCAGAAGGGCTCAGCCTGTGCCATTTCAGGGTGATGTGAGGATTCTGGTCCCTATGAGGGCGATGTGAAGGCCTCACTGCCATTTCATGGTGCCCTCATCTGACCTTTTCATTGAGTCAAACCAAAGGAAATCCATGTCCATGACCTTTGTGGTGCATCTCTCCATTCTGGCACAGGAAGAAAAAAAGAGAGAGAGAGAGAAAGCAGCTGATTGGGAATGAAAAGGGCAAGCCCGTGTGCACACAGGACACACGACCCTTGAACTCTAACCTTTAAGAAGTGTCATGAGGGAGAGAGTGGTGTGGGATTTGATTGGAAGTCAAATATGGGAATCGTCAACATTGCTTGACTGTGGGAGTGAAGCTGCTCCAGGAATGCCAGGATTAGTCACTGCACGTGTGAGAGGAATCTGCACAATTTGCAAAGTGAAACGAGTTAATACGACTCCATTGAGCCATTTAGCTAAATCACAATGATCTAATATTACCTTTTTTCTTAATCAAAATGTTTCTCCACGGGGCATTTTGCAGCTTTTCCTTGTGCGTGCGCAAACGCGCCACTAGGCGGCCGACTTGTCCCACGCTACCCATCCACCATTGCTCTGCTGTATCCGGGTAAAGGAGGCAAACGCGCAGCGCGGACCTAATTGATTGGGTCAAGGTTTGGATGTCAACAGCGAGACGACGTTTTAATCCTGCGCTCACGGTGAGATGAATGCCTGAGACGAGCATCTGAAGACTTTTCTCATTGATGTCGAGCTCCACTTCCCCTCTCACAGTTTTGAAGTTGGAGGAGGGAAATAGGTTTGACTAAACTCCAGAGATTGTGGAGAGGGAGGTGGAGGAGGAGGAGGAGGAGGGCGCTCGGGGAAGTATAAGCCGCGGAATAAAGACAAAGAACTTAATTTGAAGTCATTGTTGCTCCGTATTAGAGGCGTGATGTGCTTCTTTAGTGCGAGGTGTGACCAAAAAAAAAAAAAAAAAGTTCGGAGGTAGACAGAGGAGGAGGGAGGGGACATATGTGGAGAAAAGAGACTGGTCTTATGATGAGTCGAGGCACGTATCTCCGCTCAACCGTGTCTTTCTGGGCTTCGAGCTCGCAGCTGCGGCGGCGGGTATTGAATTCAGATGCGGCCTGTCTCTCCGCTCCGGCCGCTACAGGTGGAAATGCTCTTATCAATACGGACTGTCCGAGCCTGACTGCGGGCCGATCCGTCTCATTGATGATTTTAGGTGCCCCTGCCCTCCCCTCTCCTCCCCGTGGAGCCCATTGATTAATGTCTGGGTCACAGTGGTATTTCCATATTGATACCTCGATTGATGACGGCGCTCCAGGAACAAGCCGTATTGAGCAGCCGCAAAGTGATACGTTTAAAACTGTTTGGCGGATGTATTTATGCATAATGGGCATAATGAGGCTTAGATGCATGTGGTGGAGGCACAGGAGATGTAGGTGAAAGATGGTGTGGGGCGGAAATCACATCAATATTCCCATAACAACCTGTTATACTCTTAACACCACCATGTAGATATTATAAAATATGGCACAGAGGGGACATGATGGCATTTTTATCATTCTTTATCTTATCTTCCAGGAAAATTAAGTATCACTACAGTGCAGAAACAGAGGTGGGTATAGTAGGAAAGAAACGTACAAATAACTTGGAATAAATCCTTGTCTTCAAGGTCAGTTGTTCCAAACCTAGAAGTGCATGTGAGGCGATGAACGAGGCAGGGAAAAATGGACACATCTTCGAGAAGGCACAAAATGACTAGCTTCTTTTATTTTTACTGGTCGTTTCACCGTCCGAATGTTATACTAAAAGGAATCACTCTGAGAGGGGAAACTAATTCTTTGGCTGAACTCTTCATGTTGTGGCTCAAAGACATCTGCATTTGACAGAGGGTGCCAGAGGGTTAAAGGGTCACAGCAAGGGTTTCAAAAATGTAGGAGATTACGAAGTTTTTTATAGAAATAGCACGAAAATATTGGGGAAAAAATTAGCACAAACATGCAAGCAAACACCAAATGAGACAAAGTTAACATTAACATTAAAAACAGTCATATTAGGTTGTGCGGAAAATCACAAAACAAGCCTCTACAAAACACACCTGGCAATCATCAGATAGATGTTGTCAAAGCAACATGAGAGAGCTAACAGTAAGCCAAATCATGTGCGCCCAACTTGCAGGAGGATCATTAAAGATATCTGCGAAGTTATTTGGACCGGTCTTGAAAAACATAACATATTGCAAAATGCAAAAAACAGCTGTCATATGGATGCAGTGTGATGGATGTACGGCACCGCACAGGGGTTGAGTAAGCGCTGCTAATTGGCATCCAACCTAATGTGACCTTTGTAGCTGTGTTTGCAATGGTGATTTATGTATTTTATAGTTATTTATGTGCTGATTTTTCTGTGATATTTCTGTGCTATCGTTCTAAAAGTGGCTAGTTTCTCCTCATCGGGTCAAGTGCACACACTGCATAATGCAGAACAACTCCACAGAGAGCTCGGGGGTGTGAACCCAATTTTGGAGACACCCTAATTTAAAGGACAGGGAGACAACAACATGATTCTGTGGGACTTGTTCTGCTTGTTGTGGAGATTACTTTGGAGGCAGAGGGCATTGTTGTGGAGATGATAGTCAGCGAGAAGAAAACAAAGTGTTGAGCAGAACTGATCCCACTTTGCGCTTTTAGGGTCAGTGGTCGAAATGGGCTCGCGGCCTCCAGGTCCCCATGACACGGATCAGGGGCCCCAACGTATATCTGCTGATTACATCTCCTGAAGTGGAAAACATGCAAATAATAAATGTATGAGCAACGTGCTTGTTTTTTTGCTTGATTAATTATGCCGTTTAATTCCAGATCCACCACGCCGCTCCACCGTATAATTTCCCAGTGGTCTTGGCTGTTTCTTCTCTCACATGCGCTCTCTCCTTTTTTTTTTTTTTCCTCATTGCAAAATGAATCATGGATCCAACCGTCTGTACCCGGGGGAGAGCGGCGAGCTGGCGAATGGGCTGACCAATCATGAGCATCAGAGGCAGACACACAGACGGAGGGAGCCTTTTGTTGTGTGCTGCACTCATCAAGTTAGAAGACAACTACAATTTGGCCTGAAGAAAATTAGAAGATGGAGTGTAAGGAGACAAAATAGCCGACTTCATCTTTGTTTATTTGTTTTCTCTCTCTCTCTCGTTACATTAAATCTCCTCTTCCCTCCTCTTTGCTCTGCAGGTTATCCAATCAGACTGGCCAGTGTGTGTTTATCTGAGTGGGTGGCAGAGTTTCAGCACCATTCATAATGTCAAGTGGGACCATGACTGCTCTTCTATTCCCAGCCTGGCCAACCCTCTCTCAGCCTCCTGACAGTTCCAGGTTAGCCTTCTCTCCTCTCTCCCCTGGCCCTCCTCTTCTCTCTCCTCCAGCTTTCCTCTCCAGCTCTCCCAGGGGCCCCACTGAGAATACTGCTCAGATCCAGGCCTCTGAGCCCCAAAGCCAGCCCTAATCCTCCATATCGATCGCCCTGAGAATTTCCTCCCCAGCACAGCAGGCCCCGCTCCCCGGCGCTCGCACTCCTCGACCCTGAACAGCCAGCACTTCTCAGTTAGAGAGGCAGACAAAATAGGGTCAGGCACATTAGCCTACCTATGTCTTCTCAACACATGGATCTTGTTGATGTGCGTTATTAGGTGGTTATAGCAGGCGGCACGTTGCTGCTGTCAGTGCTCGTGTTGCCTCTCCAAATCAAGTTACTTTGCTGTGATTTGCTCGATGAACCTCTCCCAGTGTCTCAAACTGAGCTATCTATACGGTCTTTTTCTTACACGAGATGCAACAAACCAGGGGCACTTGAACCCCAGGAGCTGACCTACCTCTGCAGTTTCCAGGTGGTACACAGAAAGGCTGCAATAGTAGCTCAACTAATTCTAAATGGTTGAAACGTCCGTGCTTCTGCCACTCAAGATGATATGCAAACTTGATAAAAGTGACCTAAATGTTGACAGCATGCACTTTTATACAGAGTTAAATAACATAATTTTAAAATCAGTTCAGGTAGATGTTGTCACTGATGGGTAATTGGGCTCGTCTGATAAGGCTGTGGGGTCATATCGTGCTCTAGTATGTACAAGACAAAGCGTTCCGCGTTGGTTTAGGCTCTTGCCCTTTATGTGCAGAGATTTCTCCGGATTCTCTAATTCTCTAATTTCTTGCAATTGTGCAATAAGGTATGTTCTTAAACAGTGGGACTATTCGCTTTCGCCCATGTAGCACTATCATTTATACATTCATGTGTTCACAAAGTGGTGAACCTCGCTCCATCCTCGCTCGTGAGCGACTGAGCCCTTCAGGAGGGGGCTGCATCCACATATTGAACATATTGACAAAAATCACCTGATTAGCAAATTTATTAGATATATTGTCTTTCAGTT
This sequence comes from Chaetodon auriga, assembly GCF_051107435.1. Classification (NCBI taxonomy): domain Eukaryota; kingdom Metazoa; phylum Chordata; class Actinopteri; order Chaetodontiformes; family Chaetodontidae; genus Chaetodon; species Chaetodon auriga. The sequence goes on from NC_135080.1 coordinate 11,142,885, forward strand.
CCCCAGTTTTTTGGAGGACACGGGATAAGTTTGAAAAGTACACTTCATTGTTGAAAACTCTGTGAGAAATCTGAAACACAGATCTCTTGGTGTAAGGATGGGCCGTATTTCCATCCATCATGATGAAGATGGAGTAATGGAAGGTGGTGCATGCTATACAGCTCTGCTGGAAGATGAGAAAGCATCATTACTGGAGTCCTCCTGGGAGAACTCCCAACCAACAGTCTATCCCGTGTAACATACTTGTTCATAATTTATTTACGCGGCAAGCTTCCTCTGGACTCTGCTGTGTGTTTTACTGCAAGTGTGGCGGTATTCGAGAGGCTTTTCCCTCAATCTCTGTCTGCTTGTGAACAAGACCAGCAAGGCTATGGATCCGGTACAATAGCAGGCACAGATGATTAAACCTCATACTTTATTAACACATTTGCTGTGTGGTTGGCATGCTAACTTCATCCCAATCATGAATGGGGGAGGGGGAGCGCTCGAACATTTGGCCCTGTCAAAATGCTGCTCTGTGGACCAGTTAGAGCGTCTCTGTCTATATTGGCATTTAAGAGCCAGTACAGATGGTAATGTATCAATACTCTGTTTAAACAGGGCTTGGAGCCACATTTCTAAATCAGCCCCAGAGATATTTTTGGCAAAATCTGTTTCCAGTCCTTCTTGGGTAAGTTTACAAATTCGGTTGACTTGTGGTTTTGTACGTCATCACAGTATACTGCAGATGCATCTTTTATCTGCATTTGGATTTTACTGCTCGGGATAAATTCAATACTCATGTACCTTTTACTCTCTCTGCCCAGCCTCCCCATACTTCTTATTCATTAGCGTCTCTTCTACCTGAGCTGACCGCACACCCTTAGCCTTCACACACATGCATACGCACGCATACACACACTCTATTTTTGAAGCTTTTCCCTCCATCTCCTCACTCCCAGCTCTCTATACTTCAGTGCGTCGCTCTTTCCTCTCATATGTCTCCTTCCCTGCCCTTTCCTCATGCCTGCTTCCTTTCTTCGCACCCCCTCTCTTCCCATTTTACCCTTGCTCTGCCTGCTCTCCTCTTGCCCACTCCCTCCCTCCTTCCCCTCCTTCTCTCCTCTCTCCCTCTTTCTCTTTATTAATTTATTGGGTTGTTATTCTCCTTGCCTGGCTCTGCTAATGAAGGCAGGATGCAGATGAGGGCGAAGGTCGTCTCCGTAGCGATCGACCCCACCGCCCCGCAGCATGGCACTCTGACTGGCACAGGTCAGTGGCAGCTGTCAATCAAAACACACACATGCACATGCACATGTGCACTCACATACACTACTGTACCACTACAATATAGTCACACACAAAGAGCTATGTTGTATTACAATTAACAATTTATAATTAGTCATACAAATTCAGATGCTTTGGAGGACATCAGTCTTCTCATAGCAGAGGTTCCCAACCTTTTTTGTTTATAACATCTCATAATGAAGCAGGCGGTAACGTGCAACCCCGTCATCATAGTTTTTGCATGCCTGTGAGATTGTGAGCAGTTTAACCAGAGTGACTTTTCCTCCTCCGATTTTTGCATTTCAATAATTTTCAAAGGCCCGAAGATGTAAAACTGTCCAGAATTTCACAAGGAAAAAGCAGAGATTAGAGAAAAGTCAAAACAAAAAAGAAATTCATTTAGAGTAGAAGAAATACGCTCCAGTATTGCCTCTGTTTAGTCTGCCCTCTGTGATGTGAGTAGGGTGGACAGTGAGACAGTGTGCTCCAAACTGAGAATAGAGATGAATCAACACATTTCCACCTGTCAGAGTTGTTTTATTAGACTGCATTTGTTTCAATTATTAAATTGGTAACTCATGTAATGTTGGCCTGTCTGTTGGTCAGTCAGTGTCTCTGGTCCAGACTGACAGCTATTGAATAAATTGCTATGACACTTTGTACACACATTCATGGTCCCAAGAGGATGAATATGAAACCCTCTGGTGATCCGCCACCATGAGACTGACATTTGTGGTTTTGATATTTTAATGTGTACAATATTTTGGTTTATTTACCTACAAAACTGAAATTCCCGTCAGCCTCAGCTGTACTTTGTGCTTTTGTGCTGAAGTGTTAGCATGCTTACGTGCTAAAGCCGTGGATCTCAAACTGGGGGACCGCCTCCTGGGGGGCACAGAGCCTCTGCAGGGCGGGTGTGGATAGCTAGGGGAAAAATCTGGAGTTAAGTTAAATTAATATGATTTATGTTGGGAAAGTAAACTTTTGCTATTGTGCTGACTTTTATTTCACAATTGTTAATGATTGAAAAAAAAATGTTGGTTTGGGGGGACTTGTTTTTTTGAAGGGGAACAGTAAGTTTGAGAACCAATGTGTTACAGTAAGATGCTGAACCTGATAAACACCTGCTAAAATTCGGCATGTTGAAATTGTCATTGTGGGCATGTTCGCATGCTGACAGCAGCGCTGTGCCTCAGTCTCACTGCGCCGCTATTGTCTCTTCTTTTCTATCTTGTTAGTCATATTGCAACCCTTTATGGGTCCTGATCCCCAAGATGGCAACCAGTGCCATATACAACATCACATGTGTCCAAAAGGCATCACCCCAACATTTACAAACACAAATATACGCACAGACAGTCTTTCATGTAACACATTTGCATGTATGTTTGCGTGTCCACAGGTTGAAGTGTGTGTTAAAGTGTCTAACCCCTGCCGTGTCGTTCATTGGCCTCGACATGGTGAAGACCTTTGAATTGCTCCTCCCTTTGTCTCGTATCTCAGCACTTGTAGCATTTACAACCCCTGCTCTTCGTCACAGCATGTCAAAATATTGTGTGTGTGTGTGTGTGCGTGTGTGTGTGTGTGTGTTTGTGGAGGCAGTCTGTGTTCAGACATTCTGTATGCATGTCGATTTTGTTCATGGTTATTGTTATGGGTTTATTTGTGTGCTCAGCCATGTTCTCGAATGTATTCTCCTGCAACTGGGTGTCTGTGAATGTGCATGAACACACACACACACACACACACACACACACACACACACACACACACACACGCACGCACACCGACGTGCACACACACATACACACACCTATCTCTATTAGCAGTATAGTAGTGTTAACAGTGTTATGCCATGCGTGAACCTCACCACCTTTCCCTCATATCTATGCAAAGCTGGGGTCCTGTCAATCAGTCACCTTGGTGACATAGAGCCCCACCTCCCCAATTAGAGCTGACAGGGCAGGATTAGGAGGGGGGCGGGCCCCCGCCGACCTGCCTACGTGTCAATCACGCGCCGGGCATCCACACGCCTGTTTACTGTCAGATCCCATCTCCGTCTGTCAGACTGCAAGGCAACCATCGCCCAGGGAGGAGAGGAGGAGGGTGGGGATAGGCGGAGAGGGGGGGAGGAGGAGATCTGATCGGAATTAACTATGCTTCTCCCCACAGACCGGCCGTGCTTTTAATTCATGAAAGGGATGAGAGGAAAGTGGGAAGAGAGAGCGAGTGATAAAGGGAGGAGAGCATTTAAAACCCAGAGCAGGGCCTTCTTTAGAAGTTTTCAGAGTGATGTTTCTTCTCTCCCTGACAATCACTTTTCTTCTCTTGCTGACTCTCCCTCCTGTCTTTCTCTCTCACTAAGACTTCTTTCGAAGGTGTGCTTCATGCCCCCTTAAAGCTGCTATGATTTATCAACAGCCTTCCTCTCTCTGAAGTTGTTATTTGACCCTGGTTTTTTAAAGTCGCACAAATACTGTATTAGTGTTTTTTGACTTAGAGAGTTAAGGTCAATTTATTTAGTTCTGCACATGCTCATGCAAATTTGTGTCTCTGTTCCAGTACGTGTCTGGGGATGAGGGTCCTGCCTACAACACCTACAGTATGTGAATACATAATGCTGTTATGCTCCTCAGACTGTGTGTGTGCGTAAAAGCAGTATCATGTGTGCACAGTTTACACAATGCTAATGTGTGCGTGTTTGCTTGTGTATTCGTGGCTCCGTGGTGCCTGGTGTGTGTGAATTTCTTCGTTTTTAGGCTCTGTGGTGGCGGCCTCACTTTGACCCCGGTGCCCTCACTCTAATCCTTTAGCAAATGAGGGCTGTGTGGGGCTAAAGGGGGTGTTTGGGGGTTTGCGCCAGGCCACAGTTTCAGGATTAGAGGAGCAGATCGAAGGTCCTGGGGTTATGAGGGATGAAGACGAGGGAAACAATAGATTGTACTGGAAGAAAAGGGAAGGATATTGTCAGCATTGTGTTGGCCACCATTGCACGTATGGGATGTCTCATTACCTCCACCATGTGTTTAATCCCCTTATGTTTGTTTTTTAGTTGGCAGGATAAAAACCTTCAGTGACATTGATACAAAGCTAGACTGTACTCCATAACCTCCAGTGTGTGGACAGTTATAAAGCTCTTGAACTTTTTAATTCTGACTTCAGAACAATTTCATGAACAAGTAAAGACAAATCTGTCAGTACTGATGCAGCCCATTTTTGCCTGAAAAGAATAGTCCCACACATTTCACCCAGTCTTCACCATGTTTGGTATATAATATATTTGGACAATGCCAAAAAAGTCTTGAAGGCATCGTGCATTTATAACCACATTTAGATAAAATGTGAACATCTCAACTCCAAGCAATCCTGGAAAATCTGATGGCATATCATCTGTGGTGGTTTTGGTGCTGCTGTGGAAAATACTTCATTTTAATTGGTCTTAACTCATTGGTTATGAGTCTGACTTGACAAGTTAACACGATTTTAAACCTGAAATAGCTATTTTTGGTCACTTTTGCAAACAGCTACTTATGTACACATCCAACAGTCACCAAGCAACATTATCATTCATTTGGAGTCGTGTTTCTGGTGAATACAAGTCCAGTGTTCACTCTCTTTTAGCTCTGAGGGAAAAATCTGGATCTTTAGGTGCTAAATGCTCCACTATGTTCACCAGCTAGTTCCTAACTGTATCTGTCTGCTGTGTGGTGCTGTGCAGGTAGTGTACAGTGGATTTAAGAGCAGTGACAGTGAAGCAAAACTGTGAAGTTGTGGCTGGACAGCCAAACAATGAGCTGAAACTCACTATAAAACTCAGTAAAGCCGAGAGGAGCTGCAGAGTCTGGTGATAATTCTCTGCAGGTTCATCACTACGAGCGTTGTCTTTCACATTGTCATATTGTTGTCATGTCTGTTTTACATTTTTATTGTAAAAATATAAGTTGTATATAAGCTACTTATTTAGTTCAGATCTAGACGTGCAATAAAATCATCTTCACATGTTTTGTTATTAAAAAAATATAGATTTTATACGTCCTTGGTGAAGATATGAACTCACTGATATAGTGATATATCAGTGAGTGTGTATATATATATATATATATATATATATATATATATATATATATATATATATATATATATATATATATATAATTGTCTCGGTGAACTAATGAATGTGAGTTTATTTCGAGTAAACTGTTTATCAGCGATCATGTGATACGCTGCTGACAGGTATACATGTACCATGCCATTTCTGCTGCTAGTCGTATGTTCCCAGTATTTGTTGGTACGAGGCATATGTGGGTGGAACATGTTTGTGTGTGTGCGCGTGTGTGTGTTTTTGCATTAGAGATGCATTCCAGGGTTGTGTCTGAGACGCAGCTCAGGTGTCTGTTGGTGTCTGTTGAACGACCTCGCTGCAGGGAACAGGCTATCAGGCTGAAAGGGAGGCTATCATGTTAATTACTTTACACACACCCCACCAGCCAAGCGTGCAACACAACTGCTGAGCTCACACAAACACACACACACACACACTTTCTCACACATGCACCTGGGCACATACACATGCACGTTCACACAAAATCCGCCGTCTTTCTTTCGTTTTGTCGTTTTTCCTGTCTTGCCACTCGCATTTGAAGGCCTTGGACGTCAATTCCCTTTTGCTTTCAAGAAAGATTGTTTTATATTCTAATCAATTCAACTCCGTCCTGTGAAATTAATTGACATTCATTCAATGATTTTAAATTCCTCCGAGGCTGTTCTTTTGTTTCAGCCTGTCAGTGAGCTGCAAGTGAGATCGGGCTAAATGTTTTGTCATCTCACACTCCAGGGTAAGCCAGCTCCAAAGCGTGAGCCTGAGGTCAGCTTAACCTCCTCGCAATCTCGTCGCTCGTCATCTATACCGCTCATGAAAGGAGGGGAAAATAATACACATTCATGATCAGGAACTTGGGTGAAGCGCGATCTTTCTGTGGCAGGCTTCCTATGTCTCCTCATGAGGAGTTTTTTCTGGATGGTGTCAGGGGTTTGAACGGCGGGTCCGGCGCTCTCAGGCCAGGGAAAACAGTGGAGCGGTATTGGCTGGGGCAGGTTGATGCCTTTAGTTAAATGATGCTGGCACGCAGAGGGATTGCTTTGGGAAGTTGTCATCCATCATGATTTTAGAATGACTCAAAGCAGCACTCTGCTTTTGGGGTTATGGTCTGGGATCCATGATTGATGGGAAGTGCATGTGTGTGTTGGAGGGAGGAGGGAGAAACAGTGTGTTTATGTGCTAAAGTGAAGATAGCCTTGTAGTTAAACTCTTCCTCTGTTTGTTTATGTTCTCTGTTCTTTATTCTTGTTTTGTTAAGGAACTTAACAGGAGCTCCACTGATTAAAGTTACTCTAAATCAGATTGTAATGATCAATGTGGCAAAATGTGTATACCTATTTGTCTTAAAAGGAGCATGGATGCACCTCCGTGTGTACGTAATTGTGCCTCTTTAAGCTGAAGCACTTTGTCTGTCTCTGCCTATCTCCGCCTTCCCCTTTTCCAGGCTCAAGTCTCACCTAAGTTAATTCTTCATTTAGCGTGATCCCAATATTCTGGAGAGCTCATGCCAATCGATGTCCAATTAGCATGGCTCCCTAGCCCCGAGAAGAAGGGGACGGTCGCCGTGGTCATTTTAGAGAACAGGAGGTTGGGGTGGGGTCTGCAGTTGAAGGCAGAGCTTTAGAGGGGATGAGATGGAAAGGAGGGCGGAGAGGTAGCATGAAAGAGATAAAAAGTGGGTGAGAAGAAAGCGTTTGAGATCTGTAAGTGGGTGGAGGTGAGGAGGGAGCATCGGGGTCTGAGGAGGTGGGGTGTAGATGTTAGATGCTCAATCAAGCTGTGTGAGGACAGTGTAATTAATCCATTGAAGATGTCTGATTGCAGATGACTTTGGGAATACCAGAGTGGTGGCTGGGCCTGGGAGTAGGGGGAGGGCGGCAACAAGATGGATGCAGGGATGCGGGGGAGTGGAAAAGCGGAAGGGCAAACAGAGGGAGAGAGTGAGATTAATTGAGACAAGGGAGATACAGTAGCTTTTAAATGAGAAGGATGAGTTTCAGTGACAATGTAGGAAAAGGAAAGAAAGGCGGGAAAAAAGGAAGGAATTGATCATGTCAGGGTTAGGTCGAGGCATCACTCACAGCACTATGGGGATAAAGACCTCCACCAGATGTCACATGTGTGTAAAGAAAGAATCACGAGGCTGCTAACTCACCCCTGAGTTTCTCACTGCTAAAACACTCTCACCAGACAAATGAGCGTCTATCCTGTTCTAATGCTAATATGCTTTTAAGGCACTATTAGCCGGCAGAGTTTTGCTTTTATTTAATGGACTATTAATTTGTTTGAATGCATTTTGTCTCCGTGGCTGCAGCACAGAGTTGACTCGGCTTTAGCTCAGCATCCTGAACGGCACATGATTTACTTACCCACAGCTATTTGGAGGCTAAGCCTTCATAATCTAATTAAATTTGATAAAGCAGAGTAATCATCAGAGTATTATGGCGAGTACTCATCGTACTGATATGGTAATTTTGTTCTATCGTGATTGAATGTTTTCATTAAGGTTTTTTTTTTTGCGTTCATGTCTGAATATGTTTTAAGCTGCATTCACTTTGTCGCAGCGTGCGCGGTTGATAGCAAAGCTAATGTTTGCCGTTTTGAGGAAAAGAAAGACAATAAACTGTGCTGGCGCCACCTTTCACGCATGCAGGTGGAAAACGCTGACAAAAGTTGAATTCTCTAAATGTTTGGCTTCTTTCATGACGGAGAAGACCGACTGCATCTTGTCAAGTCGAAAAGCGCTTTTCCTCTCTTGAAAGTTCAAGTCAAACGGTGCACACGCCTGCACAAACAGTGCCGGCTGGAAGTAGGAGGACAGTGACACATTTTTGTTGTTTGGCTCTGCTGGTTTTATTTTTTATTTCTTCATATTTCCATTCGTATGTTGAGCCTGGACTCTTTGTCTGTCACTTCCATCTATTATTGTAAAGCAGCTTCTGATGCCTGTTCAGCGAAGGTGCTGTATTTAACTGACTCGATCTTGCAGATTAGGTTTTGACTGAAGACAATTACAATCTGATTAAAAGCTGCTTTCAACTTTCATTTGAGAAGAGTGTAACAGCTGTAGCCCTTTTTATACAGGCTGTAGTTGCGTATAATGAGAACATTTTGATAAAATCATCATGTTAATAGTTGGTGTTCAAGCCTCGCAGCAGTGCACTGCTGCCACATCTGTGCCAAAACCAGCTTCACTGTGTTTGTTTCAGGGCTTTTTGTCAACATGTAATTGGTCGGATTAAAGTTAGGTGACTAACCGTTGGTCCCCAAACTCCTTGGTTGCCTTTTCTGTATACCAAAAGTCATTGTGTTGCTCTTTTGTGTGAAAATGGTTGCAGTTCTTAGGCAGTTCACCTAATGTGCCTGCAAACACCCTTGAAGACTAAAAGCTGAAGGTCAGCACTTGAACCTCATTTCAAATCTGAGTACAGAGCCTAAACAGTGTAACCGCTGCCCTACTATTTATAGACCACACAGTACATTTGTCCAGCCGCTGTCATCTTCCAATAAAGATCAGGTAGCAAATGAATGTTTTTGTTCCTTCAGACAGTTGTGCAGTCTGAGGGAAGAAGATGAAATTTCATGTTTTAGCTGCGCTCTTCCGTTTTCCTCCTTGTATTCATTTACAAAAGGAATTACAGTTAATAATTCATGCAAAAATGCGACCTTTAATACATTCAATGAATAATTGAAAATGAACACGATGCTACTTAATGGATTGCTTTTTATGTGTCTGCATGTGTGGAATGGTCAAGGCTTGTGTTTATTAAAATTGCCATGGCAACAAAGAGGAAGATCGCCTTTGCACTTCACTGGCACCCTGCAACACCGACCTGTGTGAATGTATTTGTGACTCAACGACATGGCTGGAGAATTAAATTTTAAATTCAGATTAACACCTCATCATTTGCCTATATTGCATTTACCATTTTAATGGAGTGATCTAATGAGGTGATTATAACAGAAATGAATTGTGATACAGTGTGTCAGGAGTGTGTGTTTTGCACTAATGCTTGTTTGTGCATGTGTGAATATGTATTTAGTCACTGTACGTCTGCCATTATTGATAGAGAAACCTGTTAAGTCAAGTGCACACACATACCTGCCAGCATCATGATACACTACGTGGCTTCATGACTCACTTCTAGCCGCCACGGCTCAAGCAGTTCGGTTTTCTCAGTCGCGAACACTGTTCGAGGGGAGACTGCGGGGGGCACGCAAGGTCTCGAATGGAAATAAGGCGAAGAGAAAGGGGGCAAAATAGAAATTAGTGGCGAGGAAGATAAGCAGAAAGATGACAATGTGAGATAGAGTGATCGGGAGATGCAAGAAGACTGCAGAGAAAATTGTCCAGAGTGGAGAAAAACAGTGACAGGCAGTGGCAGAGTGGAGGGAGAAATGTAACAGACAGACTCGGGGAGAGAGAGACAGGCAGAGACAGACAGAGCGAGAGATAGACAGTGACACAGGGAGAGATAGACGAGCTGTATGAGGATGCAGAGAGTGTCCCCCTCTCTCGGCTGCTGCCAGAGGCAAACAGACAGCCTCTCTGCTGGTGGAATGCTAATGCAACAAGCTGCTCCTCTCTTGTCTTCCCTCCCTTCTTTACCTTTCTTCTTCTTTAACTCTCCTCTGTGCAGAAAGTTTAGAGACTATAGACACAAGCATAGACTTTGATAATGGAGACCCCGATGCTTTTGTATCATTTGCACTTTGCAGATCCGGCTGTGCATGTTTGTTGTGCAAAAACGGGGCGCGGCGAGCATCGTGTCGTCAGGAAATAATGATTTTTAATGGGAGTTTAGGGGTGTGTGTGTGTGTGTGGTGAGGGGAATCTTAGATGAGTTATTATTTGACCTCTCCTGCACCTCTCCCCCCCCCCATCAATACTGACATCATGTTTGTCTGCAGCTCAGTAGCCATGGCTACCGTGGTGTCAGTGGGGGGTCGCCATGTCAGGGGCCCAATCGCAGGTCAGTCCGTTGACCTTTCCCTGTCTGTGTCGCAGTCGGCTGACCTCTGACCCCCAGCCCAAAAGAGAGACACAAAGCAGTTGTTCAGGGGACGATATATGTCTCCTGGCTTCATCGTCCAGGCAGGTTGCTCACTTCCATCATTTAAGACATTCACATCACATCACACGGAGAAATGCCCGCAAGTAAAGACAACGGTTATTTTTCCTCTTGGACTCCGCCACGTTTTCCTGCTGTGGCGACAGTCATCAGTTCTCAACTTCAGGCAGGACATAACCTTGAGTGGAGCAAGCCGGCTGAGCCTGTCTCCCACCCACCCACACCCCACCCCCCCGGTCTGTCTGCCTGTCTGTGGGTCTGTCTGTCTGCGCGGAGATGGCAGCTTTTGAGAAATGGCGGCACACTCTGAAGTGTGATCCATTTAGATAGTGGCGAGGTTCTCTCCCTGCGCACACGCACACATGCGTGCGCGCTTACGCTAAACGCACACCTCGCAACAAACAAACGCAGGCGTGGGCACGCGTGTGCGCTGGCATACACACAAACCCGTGTGCACACGGACGCAAAGAAACGGATCTCTCTTCCCTACACACACATACACACACGCACACGGCAGTCTCTTGACATGCACTTGCTTGGTTGACAAGTCATCTCAGATAAGCTTGAGTGACAGGTAGGGAGTGTTGACTACTAGTGTGTGTAGAACACTCCGGCAGATATCGCCACCTTATGACTATTGTATATTATTTGCTTAACCAGATTTGTATTATTACTTCTAAAATAACAGCAATACATTTCTAACAGATATGGGCCAGATAATTTTTTCTTTCGGTAGAGTTCATCTTGTATGGGGTCTATATATATATTTTTAAGACAGTGCCTCCCTCTGTTTCATTTTGGTTGTTAATTTCCCTGCCACCTTTTTCTATCTCTGTTCAAACATATTGCACTGCCTCTGTCATCTAGAGAGAATCTTGTCAGTTTTTTGGCAGCAGATGTATGTTCAAGCTATATTTTGAGGATTCAGGCCTTGTATACCCGCTCGCTTACACTCCCTCCCTCCACTCCCTCTATCCCCAGGCCTCCCCATGCTCCATTCCTCTATTTTCTTATCTACTTTCTTCTCCTACTTGCTCCTCTATGTCATTGCCAAATCTCTCCTGTCTGCTCTTCTCTGTCTTCTCTTCTCCCTCCCTCCTACCTCTCTCTGTTTCTTTTACACACCCTCTTCTCTCTCTATCAGTCTCTCTATTCTGTGACTGCTCTGCCTGGTCCCCCTGTGGCACACCGTGTCGTGTCCCTAATTTATTTATAATTAGTGCTCTTTGTCGGGATGTGCGGGGAATGTTAAAGTACACGCCACCTCGCTCTGGTTACAAATGGGCTGGTGTTTCTCCATCCTTTCCCGCCCGCCCCAACTGGCCAACCGACACGGCCACTGGGATGGACAGACCTTACATCCAAAACCCAGACTCTTAAAATTATAACGACTCCACAGAGGAGAAGGCTGTGCACTGCAAAAAAAAAAAAAAATCTCCATCTGATCAAGTCATGTCTGTCTACTGAGTCCTAAAACACATTTTGTTAGAATAAGTCAGCGCAAATCCTTGAGCGTCTGTATCTTAAAACAAGGAAGGAGTCTTCTGCAGTAGAATCGAGAAAAAAGCAACTTGATCGTGGAAAATACTCAAAAAGCTCCCTCTGCTTGCTCCTGTTTTTGGGGAAATAAGCCTTTAAGGCAGAAAAGACTTAATAATAATAATAATAAGGCAAGTTCACACCCTGACTGACACCTGCTGAGATACAGATGCACATTGTCAGTGCACTCACCTGTGCAGCGCCTGAATGCAAAACAGAATAACAAGATGGGACAACATGTAATCTGAAAGTGTAATTTATTAAACATCCTGTTGAATTTTAATGGCCATCACTTGTAAAGTTGAGTTGTTTTGGGGGTTTGAGCTGTGTGCTCATGTCAACACCGTCTTTACACATGACGTACATGACCAGGACTGACGGCGCTGACGGGACTCGCTGAGTGCGTGCGCGTGTCTGTGTGTGTGTGTGTGTGTGTGTGTGTGTGAGTGTGTGTGTGTGTGTGTGATCAGCCAGGAAGAGCTTTTGTCCTTGGGCTGAGAGGGCACCTGGCTCCTCTTCCCGTCCTTGTGATCTCTCTGTTCCCTCTCTCTCGTGCCGCTCTATCCCTTCTCTATCTGTCTCTTCCTCTCTTCTCTCAAGCTCCGATCCCTTCATCCCCCCTTCTCGCGCTCTCCCTCTCCTCTGCCCAAGGCGATGCCGTCCTGCAGGCTTTGATCAGGGGGCCAGGGAGGAGAGAGGAAGTGGGTCAGAAAGTTGTGCTGGAGACTGCAGGAGAACAAGGCTGGAATATCGAGTAGGTGAGGCTGGGAGAGGGAGAGAGGGAGAGATGGGGTAATCTAGTGAGAAAGTGATAGAGTGAGAGAGGGTGAGTAGTGGGGGGAAAGAACTGGGAGGGAGTAGGTAAAGAGGAAGGGGGGGGTGAAATGGGGTAACTGTGAGAGGTGGGGGGGGCTGGCTGAACTAAAAGACTAGAAGGAGATAAAAAGAAAATGAAGAGAGCAACAGGAGGAGATAGGGGAGAAGGACGTGGGAAAGGAGAGGTGTCTTCATTTACTGAGAGGAAAAAAAAGACAACACATTTGTCTTGAACGTGATGCTCAGCATTTAAACAGCAGGTTGGAGGATAAGGCCCTGTTTTAACTAATCTGCACAGTGCAGGACAGATAGTTCAGCTCAGTGTGTGTGTGTGTGTGTGTGTGTGTGTGTGTGTGTGTGTGTGTGTGTTTGCATAGGCTGTCCTGTGTGTGTGTGTGTGTGTGTGTGTGTATCCCGGCAGTATAGCGCTTGACTGTGGCTCTTTGTTTTTTTGTTTTTTTTTAAAGATCATTAAGATGCATGGTTTATTAATATTCAGATCAAACCATTAATATTCGCGGAGTGTTTCTGCTCTCCTTGTGTCGTCAGCTCACCTGGGACTGGGGAGGGCAGAGGGGGAAGAATGGAGGAGTGAGGTGGAGGGAGGCGGGAGAGGATGTGGGAGGAGGGGGGCAAAATTAGGAGTGATTTAGAGGGACTTCTGGAGACGAGGGGGAGCAGGGGGTACAGTGGAGGTGGTGGAGGTCCTGTGAGGGGTTGGGTGTATTGTGATGGACAATCTGGCCGTGCAGGGCTGTGGGGTGGGGGGGTGGAAGGTTGGGGTGTTTGGGGGGTCCACCACTGGGACTGGGAGGTGAGAGGGGTGAGGGATTTTAGGGGGAAGCAGGGAAGCAGAGGGGGTTTGGTTCTGGAGTAATTGGGCCAATGGGAGGCTAACCATAAATGCACACACACATACACACACACACACACACAATAGAAAAAACACATGCACATTTAAGTACACACAAATTTATGTGCCCACAGTCACGCAAATATTTCTGAAGCATGTTCAAACACATTTATATATTAAATATAACTATCACATGCACACACATATATTTTAATGTGGGTAAGCAAGTAACAAATGATCACACACAAGCACACACACACAAGCACACACACACACCTACCTCTCTTTTATTTCTACATGCATGCAAACATCAATGTACAAATGTACAAACACTAATAGCTTACACAGAAAACCTTCATAAACTCACATTTGGGGCTGCAACTAATGATTAATTTCATTTTGGATGAATTTGTCAATTTCTTCCCAAATTAATTTAACACTTTGGTCGATAAAATGTCAGAAAGTTATGAAAAATGACATTTTCCAAGACCCCAAGGTGACGTCTTCAGGTTGGTTGCTTTGTCCGACCAACACTCCAAGATCCAAATATATTTTATTTGTGTTAGTTTGTAAAGGATAAAAGCAGGAAACCTTCACATTTGAGATGCAGCGACTTGATAATTAATTGCTCGATTACCAGAAAAGTCAGTTCGTTTTCTGTCCATCTAATAAAGGATCAACTCATTGTTTCAGGTCTACTCACATTTATATAAATACATGCACCTCACTGCTTCCTGTGTGCATACATGTGCCCACACACACACACACACACACACACACACACACACACACAGCGAGCACTTCAGTCAGCTGCAGATACACTCAGGCATGCACAAAAGCGAACAGCAAATTAAAGTGGTAATTACTTTTAAGCCCGGAAAGGTGAAGGATTGTATGGCAGGGAGCAATGGGTCACTGTTGAATAGAGAATAGCGGAGCAGGCAGACAGTGTGAAAGGCAGATATGCATCTCAATGAAATATGGAGGAGCATACTCAACAAAAGGCGAAATGGCTCCTTAATGGCCACATGCCCTCAAAGACGTATTGTCTGATAGATTTGGAATATTATCTCCTCTACTGCAGTTATCTTTAAACAGCCTTTTTATACTTATCATCCATGTGAACTGCTGAGGGGAAGGTGAAGAAAAATGTTGTGTTCTGCTCATCAACTTTTCTCATAGTCTTAATTAGCGCGCTGACAGGTACAGAATCCAGAGGAGTACGTCTTGACGGAAGAGGAAACCAGAGACGACAGCATCACATCAATACCATCAATTTTGTTTTTAAGCAAACAGTATTTTAAACATATTTATTTATTAGTTTTCAGCACTTTCTGCAACCAGTGTCTTTTTTGTCTATCAAGTACTTTTAAGGAGTACTTAACTGATTTTAATGTGTAAAACTAGTGCTCCAGTTACTAGTTGACTAGCATCTCTTAAAAAGCTATATATAAGACATATCATGAGCAAAATAAGCAGTCAACATCACGGCTCAGTATTTCCACCGTGCGGCTGGAGTGGACCAATGACAGCCAGGGTTTCATACGTCACATACCAAAGGAACCAATCCCGTCAACTTGCAGTTTCGGGGTACGATGAAATGAGGGTTATCAGAGGAGGACCAGGTGTAGCTTCATATCGGTGTTACCAGAGAGATGTTCAGTGTTTGGTTGCAAAGTTGCAAAAGAAAAAATAATGAGCCTTCATTTATTACCAAAGCACCTGAGAATCCGAGAGCCAAGCTGCATGATCGTTCATGCCAAATGCCGACAGGACATTTTATACGGCCCGGGGGTGTTGACAAAGAAAGTTACAGCAAACATTACAACAGTTTCTCAGATCGTCGAGCTGCTGATGAGGTTTGTGTGTTTGATGAGTGGAAGCCGCATCCGAGCGGCGGAGGGGTGGGTGGAGATGGAGGCGGAGACCACTTAGATCTGTGCAGACCACATGAAGGCAAAGGTGTGAGTTTCATTTGAGCCAATGTAGGGCATGAAGGGATTTTTTTATTTTTTTTTTTCATGGAAAAAACGTCTAAATATGCAATTTTGATGAACAGAGATGAGTTTTTAGGGGTTTAATCAATGCCTGGAGAAAAACTTCAATTATTCAAAAGTTAGAATAAGATTGGAGAAAATTGGGCAATTTGAACTTGAGGTGATGAGAGCATAGTCACAAGTGGTAGATGAGGTATGTTGAATGTTACCCAGAAGAGGAATTACATTCAGATGCTGTATATTAAAATCAAATCTCACTATATTTATGTCTGATGTAGCCGGGCTGGAAGTATTTTAGCAGAGCAGCTTCATTTTCATTCAGTGCACAGACACAGTGTGTTTTAGCTGTAAAGAGTCTGCCGGTTTGCACCTTGTTTACTTGCTGCGGAAACAGACAGTAGTCTGCGCTTCTTCAGAAGACACATGATGAATCTGATCAATCTTTTACATAAAACCACCAGGGGTCATTGAGGATTCGGCTTAAAGCACAGCACAGCTCAAAGTTCTCAGTCTATTTTTAGTTTGAGTCGAGCACTGAATGATGAAAAAAAAAAAAGCTTTATTATTTGTTACTATTATTATTTATTATTACATTTAGCGTGTAAATTACATGCTCGATGCAGCACACCCACAAGGCTGCGGCTTCATGAGAGGCCACAGACTTCCTACTGCTCTGTGTCTGTGTGTGCGAAGGCAGCGTTACCCAGCAGGAGTTCACTTTAGTCAGTAAATGGACTTTGAGTTGAGATTTGTTTTGTTTTGCTCGTTTCCAGTGTCAAAAATGAACATTCACGCTCCATTTCCATTCACTCTGTAAAGCTCAACTTCAGCATTTGCCAGCATTCAGAGGCACACAATATACTCAAGTACAATTTACTTTGTGCTTAACTTCACTATATCCATTTTCTGCTACTTTATACTTCTATTCCACCAATTTCAGAAGGAAATATTGTAGTTTTTATTCTTTAGGATTAGGATACATACAGTACAAAACAAGTGATAATCTAAAATATGATGCATGTACTACATAGATTAAGCTACTCTACAGTGTACTCAGAGTACCTCGTCTAGCTACAATTAATGAATAATAATACAAAAAGGGCTATTTTTGCAGAAGTAGAACTTTTACGTTTAAGTACATTTTGTAGGAACTGCAACATACGATTTTGAATGGAGGAGTATTTTCAATGCAATGCTGCTGATTTATTGAAGTCGGTCCTTCTGCGCCTGCCCTGTTTGAACCGCCTTTCTGTAAAAGGCAGTTTTCTGTTACTTCATTGAACAGACCACAGCTGATAGCATGTGTAGACAGGCGGAGAAACAAGGCCAGACACGGGTGTGACTGTCTCGCTGACTGCAACGGTCGTCACACGCTATTCCACATGCATGTGCAGACACACACGCAGTAACCCGTACACACACGCTGACCCACTCGACTCAATAACATCTCTGGTTCATCAGGCCGGGTTAATTCTCCAGCCTGAGGTTGTAGTTTTTGTTACTTCCAGGAGCACTTTTTTGTAAAAGGAACACCTGTAATACTTCTCCGCGAGGCAAGCCTCCGGTTCTAAACTAAGCCTGTGAGGGCTCAAACACACACTCACACACACACACACACACACACACTCACACACAGAGTCAGATATTCCCTGCCAGTCTCCTTCAAGGACGCCTGGGGAAGACTTGGAGGACAAAATCACACACTCCCTCTCCCAGTGTCTCAGACGCGCTGCACTTCTAATGCAGACAGAAAGCCTCCTCCAAAGAGACTAGGCACACACAAACTCCCTCTCCCGCGCAGCACACACTTACACTTACACACACTTAAGCACACAAATACCCTGAAAGGCCCTTCCACCTTCCCATCCATGTGAGAAAAGCAGGACATTTTCTGTCTGTGTTGTTTCTCTTATTGTCGCTCTCTCCTGCTCTCAGCTGTTTCAAGCTGTTGAGTGTGTGTGTGTGTGTGTGTGTGTGTGTGTGTGTGTGTGTGAAGTGGAGGGGGCTCACTGAGACTCTTTGACGACCTCATTCACTCCCCTCTTCTCCCCCTTGGCCGCGCCTTAGCCGACATGCCCAACAATGAGGCGGGAGGGAGGGAGCGGGACAAATAACACTGAATGCGTCTTCATTTGCCTGAACTTTTCACACGTCTTTTTTCCTTTTGTTGCCGGCCGCGCGTTCACTACGGTGCTGCGAGCCGCTCAGCCAGTTTCCGCTGGCAAGACAGCCAACCGAAGCGGCCACTTTTCCTCCCACCCCGCCTTCCTCTGTCGCCCCCTCTCCCCTCCTTTTTCCACGATGTTAAGCCCATTTTTAGCTTGACATAATCTGAAATGGTACTTAAGTGAATTTATGTCTACCTCAGTGCATTAACTTCTGCTATTTCCTCCTTTATGTTGCTGTTTTTTTTTTTTTTTGTAGTGGGTGCAGCGACGGAGAGAGCGGGAGGGAGGCAGAGATTTGAAACTCAGGCCACGGAGTAGACAGCCTATCAGTATTCAGTAGAGAAAGTGAGTGATGGAGGGAGAGAGAGAGAGAGAGAGAGAGAGAGAGAGATGGAGAGAGAGAGAGAGAAAGGAGGAGGGGGTGATGTATCAATATTCTGAGTAGTGTTTGAGGGCAAGGGGAACGAACAGAGGAGGGGGGAAGGGGGGGAGCGAGATTGGTGGGAGAGAGAGTACTTGAGTGAGTCTCTGAGTGATTATTTGTTCACATATACGCTTGTGTGTGTGCATCTGTGATCGCATGTGCTTTTGTGTATGTGCATGTGGGTCCGAGCACGTGTTGGCTGTAGGTTGCACGTACAGGCAAGGAATGTAACTAAGTACTATTACTCAGGTAATGTGCTCGGGTACAGTTTTGAGACAGTCGCACATCCCTGAGCGTATCCATTCTGTGCTGCTCTTTCAAACATTTATTAACAGAAGCCATGTTTAATATGTTAGACCAGTAATATATGCTGCCCAATCAGACCAATCAGGCTTAACGAAAGGCCACAGCTCATGTATTAATATCAGAAGATTACTAAATGTTTCATGTACGTTAGCAGCCGGCAGCAGGTTGGTTTGGGGGGGTCTCTGCAGATGTCTTCAGACATGTCAAATGGCTGCATTTGGACCCTTTTTCTGAAAAGCATTTTAAGACAGATCTTAGCTCACGATGTCCCGACAGAAAGACGAACAGAGAGCTCTTCGGTGCACGACTGTAAACGTGGTGAAGCAATCACTGGTGCTGTTGGTGCTGCGAGGTGGAGCTGTGGAAACGGAGGATAGGTCATTTTTTTATTTCTTTTTTTAAAAATATTTTCCTGAATGCACTGCTTTGGATGCCATTGTTTTTTACATTCTTCCTCCTGGAAGTCGGTCCCTAGCACCTCCTTCCTGATGACATCATGCACATTGTGAAAGACGGCAAGCTGTGATTGGTCAGGGAGCAACATGTAGTCTGTCACGTCTCTCAGACGAATTTATGACTCCTGTGAATTCACCTAATCTGACACAGTGTCTGTAGTCTGACTCCGGCATTGCAATGGGACGAAGATATCTCAGCCCCAAAGGTGCCTTGTGGCGTTTTCTTTTAAACAGACAAAAGTTACGTTTACATTCACTGTTATTTGCCACAATGAATAGTGTGTATCCTTGAGGTCTAACAAATGTGTTGTGTTGAACATTTGCAAAGCCGATGTTATTTTAAAACCTGCATGTTTACGTCCACGCTCACTCGCTTGAACCCAGAAACGTTGAGGTTCTCAGTGGCTGCGGAGGGCCTCACTGCTTTTTCTGGTAATCGAGGCGTTAGCTGAGGTAATCTGGTGTGATGCTACTTAAGTGCTTTTTAGTCAACTCCATTAATTACAGCTATACTTTCTTTTCTGATTAAGATTTTACATACAAAACACATCATCTCATTAAACATAGTGCACTGACAAAGGCTACAGTATATTAAGTGGCTGAAATTTACTCCACCTCCACAAGCTGAAGTATGTAAATGCTGCTTACATTTTTATGCATCAGTAATAATAACACAGACTTATGATCTATAATATTGTAATCTTCTGCTCATAGTGAGCGTTTTCACATTTAAACTTTGCTGTTTAAGATATGAACTTGCACTTAATAAGATTTTGAATACAAGACTTTTACTTGTAATTAAGTACTTTTTCTTTGTGCTAAGAGGTAGTCTGTCTGTGTGTGTGTGTGTGTGTGTGTGTGTGTGTGTGTGTGTGTGTGTGTGTGTGTGTGTGTGTGTGTGTTTTTCAGGCCGCCTGTCTTTCAACTGTTCGCTTGTATGTATTATGCGAGGCTGTTTGTAGGACTTTGCTTGTTTTACTCAAATTGTGGACGTGTCCACATGGGCACATTATGGGGACTCATCTTCCATTTGTGGTCAAAAAAATTGCCGGAAACGACTTTTATATTAACCTGACAAAGACCTCTTGTGGCCATGTGAATTAGATCTTTTCTGCCTCGGCAGCTTTGGCTGATTTCGATGGGAGAACCGTAATTTCCATGTTTTTAAAGATCAGATATGAATTATTTTTTAACACTGATGGGAGGCTGACTGACAGACGTTCAGAAAATGCTGGTACTGTGTGTGTTGCTTTGGGAGATGATGACAAATGGATGTATTTCTTTACTTTAGATGACAAAAAGATGTTATTTACAAAGAAAAACGTGAAATTTTCAGGTTAAAACGTGTTTTTCGGTTAAGGTTAGCTAAAGGTGAGTCTCCAGGAATGAATGGAAGTCAATGTGATGTCCTCCTAAGTGGCAAAAACAAGTTTGCGTGTGTGTTTGCACGGGACAGGAGTCACAGTTTACAATACGTGTGGATGTGATGGAATCTCCCACTTGTTTCAGTCATCCCTTCCCTCTCCGTCTCTCTCTCTTTTACTCCGGCTGCTAATCAGCATTTGAAAGGCAGCTTTGACACTGAGAAAGAAAGTGAGGGGGGCACAGGGAGGTGGGGGTAAACGAAAGCATGAGACACAGCGAGTGAGGGAGGGAGAGCCAGGGAGAGAGGCTGAGGCGAGAGGGGCTGTACAAGCATGCCTTTTATATTTACTAGTGACTGAGAGAGAGAGAGGGAGAGAGAGGGAGCAGCTGAAGGCAGAGACAACTGGTGTGCACGGCTTTCCCAAGAGGAAATGAAAAGAAAGAAGCTCAGCGAGGAGAGTGAATGAGTGAGCGGGAGAGAGGAAGGGTGGGAGGGAGCATGCCGGCTGGAGAGAGAGAGAGAGAGAGAGAGCGAGGAAGAGATTCTCACACTGGCTGTGTCCTAATCCGAGTCCATCTCCAAGAAGCAGCGGAGCAGAGTGTTGGTGAAGTGAGTCTGAGAGCCAAGGAGAGCTACATCAGCTAGCTCCACTTACACACACACACACACACACACGCACACACACGCACGCACGCACACACACAGACACTCACACACTCTTTTTGCAACGGGAGTCCACGATGTGTCCGGCTGCACGGTCACGGCTTTTGTGAAAGTGAGGGGATTGACGCTGCCCCCGTCCCAGCCCCCTTGGCTCACACGCACAGTGTTTGTTTGCTGTGTTTAAGCCCGAGGTGCCGGTGGAGGTGGTGTTGTGGTGTTGTGGTGGTGGAGGTGGTGGTGGTGGTGGGGCACCGCCAGGGCAGAGCAAGGGGCTTCGGAGAGGAGAAGAAGAAGAGGAGGAAGAAGAGAGAGACAAAGTGGATCAGATCAACAGCAGAAGACTGAACGCTGGAAATGCCCGTCAGGTGAGCCGATAATGGATCTAACAACTGGTGGTCAGTGCACACACACACACACACACACACACACATGCATGAGTATACACATGCACTTTCTCACTTGATTTTTCTCACACACACACACACCGGACACACACGCACATAACGGTACAAAGTTGTCAGCTTTATCAGATTTTTGCTCTTTAATATATTTTGATGTTTCAGTCTGTCGTCAAATCCCCAGAAAGATTCAATCAGCTGAAAGACGAGTTTCATTTGGTAAATTTACACCTTTTTTTTTTTCTTTTTCTGACATGAAATATCAGCATGTATGCAGCGGTGGTAACTTTTTCGCTGAGTCTAATTAAGGACAGAAATGAAACTAACGCAGTTATTACATTTATTTGACTAAAAGGGCACATTAGCAGTTTGTGGAAAGTTAAAATCACTGAGGGAAGAAATTATTAGATGAGAATAAAAGAATGAGGAGTTTCAAAATTGACCTTTTCTGTACTTAGTGTGGTGTCTTTTTGCTCTGTGACAACATGTTTAGATAGACACTTTATTACAGTGAATACAAAGATAAATGTGCATATTTTAGCACAGATTGGTAGTTTTTTAATTTACTCTAAATGATTAGTGATTTTCCATTTGATCAGATAATTGGTCGAAATGTTTGCTCTTCCTTGAAAGCACCATTATTGCTTTTCTACAAAGTTTCTTTTTGCATTTCATCAATTTGCTGGAACTGATAAAACATTTTCACTGCAAATATTCCAATCTTTGCTTTTCAGATAAGCCAAATAATTATGCATGTTTATGTTCTGTGCTGAATGGCCATAATATTAAACGCCCAACACTTTCTGATAAATTTTGCATGCATGCGTGTGTGTGTTTGAGTGTGTGTGTGTGTGTGTGTGTATGTGTGTGTGTGTGTGTGTGTGTGTGTGTGTGTGTGTGTGTGCTGGAGTTTGAGATATAGAAGCAGAGAGCGGAGAGTGAGCGGCTGCGTGTCCGTCTCCACCTGCAGAGGCAGAATTGGTCACAGTTTACTGGCTTAGTAACATTCGGTGCCTTCAGGGTGTTTGCAGCAGGTGGTCCAAATTGGCAGAATGACTGTGACAAACGCACAGTGTTCGCTGCTGCTGTAAAGTAAATAACAACATCAAACCATCACAGAGTGATTTCAGGTTTTCAGTGTTTTTCTTTGTCCTTTTTTTTTTGTCATAATTTGCCGTTATTGTGGCTGGAGGCTTGTCACTCAAAGTAAAAGTCAGACTCTCAGAGTGGTGGAAGTTATTCCACAAAGGGAAAATGTGTGTGCATGCCTGAGTGCGTGCAAATGTGCGCTGTGTGTTGGCTGCAAATTCTGCTGCGTTTCGCACACCGCCAGCAGCATCGTTTGCACACACACCTGCTGAGATAGCAGGTGTTTCAGATAAATTCAAACCAAATAACTACCTGCAGAACAGAGCCGCTCTTTCAGGTGTCAGGTGAGGCATCTATTAGTGAAAAGAGTTGCTGTTCATACTCACAAGTAGGCAGTTTTTAGTAACTTACTGCTAGAGAGCAAGATTTTTTTTTCAATCTTTGTGCATCTTTTAAAGATTCTGTGCAATGCAATGGTTTAATACAGACACAGCAGCAACGTTGCATGTAGCAACACTGACACGAAGCAGGGTCAGACCGTGTCATCACATGTCCGTGGTACAGTTTATACCCCGGCCCGCTGAGCCACTAAGCCTCCCCATCCGTTTCACTTCTCGCATGTGCAGGACGCTTTGGTCGTGACCTACCATTAGGCCTTTTTTTATTAGACCCAGACGCAGGTTTCTTCTTCGGCTTTTGGATTTAAGGAGCTGCGGGTTCATGCCAGCAGGCAACTGTGTGACAGACCCCGACTTGGATTACTTGGTGAAAGTGAAAACGTCGGCAACAAAGGGTCCCGTTTGAAGACCGCAGAAAAGATTTGAGATGAATTTAATAAAAGGTATTTGGAGCGGTTTTTCTGACAGCGGGCAGATGAGCGCCGCTTTCATTTTCCTGCCAAAGGTCAGCGCTTGTGTGTGTTTCTGATGATGCTGTGAGGTTAACATCTGGTTTTCTTTGCCAGCGTCTCTATTAATCCTCCATCAGTTATGACCACACGAGGAGAGAAAGTTAAAATCAGTCATTTATAAATGCATCTTGGTCTGCAGGCAGAAGCAGACTCACTTTTTGTGACTCAGGGACGAGCTCTCAGGTAGACAGACGCCTCACCTCTCCCTCCCTTCCTCTCTCCAACCCTCTCTTGATATTTTTGTCTCTCTCTGTTGCTCTCTCACACACACACACACACACACACACACACACTCACACACTGAGGTGGTCAGTGTCTGGTGTGTTGACAGACAGCCGCTCACACACGCCTTGCTCTCGCTGTGCGTGCGTGTGTGTGTGTGTGTGTGAAGAGTGTTGACAGACAGTATGTGGGTCTGTGACAGAGGGTGTCAGCGCGGTGTCAGGGAGATGTGTTTAGTGTCACACTCTGCTGACCTGATCTCCGGTCGGACTGTCCACTCCGGCCCCGCTGTGGCTCCTTACATAACCCCCGCTGTCATTCACACACGGGCCTGAAGGGATCCACCGGGCTGTGCACACACACTCACACACTCACACACACACACACACGTTTGCGGCGTGACGTGCACACGATGTATAGGCATCCACACTCTCAGTCATTCTCCCTCTAAATCGACCGTCAGATCAGGTGCAGTCTGCAAATCTTCCTCCCGATCGCTCTTTCATTTCATTTTTTTCCTTCTTTCTTGTTCTCTAATTTATGCCATGACATAAAGCAGAAGCTACATAAATTAACACTAAATCTGGAAATATTCAAACAAAGCGTCAAGCTGCGAGCAGTGTGTGGGAATATAGTATGAGGCCAGCGAGTATCCTGGTTTCCCCAGTGTGCTGCAAGACACCTACACAACTTGTGCAACTCTTATCAAGAGTTTGACATTGCTCTGAACTCTGACATTTGCACCATGCTAATTGATGTGTCTGTATTAGCATGTGGACATCTCTGTGCTGGTGTGCAGAGTGAGGGTGTGCTTTCAAGTCCATGCACACACACTGGTGTGTACGCATATGTGTTGGAGCCAGTGAGTGACCCTCTGTGCTGTGCTTTGGCCTGTGGTTATTTGGAGGTCAGTGCTGATGTGGTCTCTGCCTGCGGGAGTGGATTTACCATCTTCTGCCTTATAGAGACCTGCATCCACTTAGCTGACTCTTCCACAGTCAGAGGGAGAAGTTTTTGTCGTCTTTCTACCTTTTCTGTTTGTTGGCCCCTAACTTTTACAGTTTTGGGGAACATTTGAACATTAGAAACACTGTATATGGATATTATCACTATTCTCTTTACATGCAGCCACATTGCCATTCAGAGTCAGAAGCTTTTATCATTGACTTTCCATCACCTTTAGCCTTTCCTTACATCGAGGCCGTAGTATTTAACCCCACAGTTTTGACTTGCGCTACTTTATTGACCCAGGATTCTCTCTTTCAAGCGTAGATATCATACGGGTCGTGGATGGTTAACTCCATGATGGACTGAGCGTTTTTGCCAAATGCGTTTCTTTTTATTGCTGTTTCGCTTCTCAAAGTTATCTACTTTTACATGTTTTGAACTTTATTTGGTAGTTATACATTTGAGTTGCTCTGGTGAGCCATTTTACTGATATTTCACTCTTAACGCATCTCTTTGCACCTTTTTACTAACAGTGGAAACTAATCCCAGAATGTGCTGTACTACTTCTGATGCAAGGTTAAAGGATACTTTACAAAGTAAATACTTCATAAAATATAAAATTGTCGATTTCACTCAGATTATTTTGTTGTTCCGGTTGTTCCAGAAGTGATAAATAAGACACTGCTGCTGAAAATATCAGTTTATGGGATAAAGTCACCACTGAGCAGGGAATGACCAAAATTACCAGAGAACAAGCTTTAGAGAATTGATCATTTATCCGATAACGACTGTAAATATGTGTGATTCTGAGCGCTGATACTTTGAACTTCATATTTAATACGGTGCAGGTGAAGTGGAGCGTTTCTTTTGTGTACACTGAGGCCGAGGTAGATGGTAATTATGACAGGCATGGATTGGATTCTGCGCATCTCCATGCCCGTGAGGAGCGGACATCAAAGCACGCTCACCAAAGCCCTCTGTAATAAAAGAGGAGGAGGAGAAAGATATTGATTACCAAGGGTGAACATTAGCAAATCTCTTTCTCTCTCCTTTTTTCATGTATGTCTTCATCTGTCCATCATTTCTCTCTCTCTTACTCACAGATTTGCCTCCCTCCGCCTCAACTTATGCTCGCTCCATCCCCCATCTACTCTCCGTCCACCCCTCTAATCATTTATTTATCGCTGATCTCTTTATTCTGTATTTTCCCAGTTTAGGGACGGTCCATGCTATGACTGTACGGTGCTGGATCACTCACACAGGCTGTTATCATCATTCCTTTACGCCCTCCTTTTCCTCCTCATCACCGCAGAGATACCTGGGGGCGGGCGGGGTCACTCTGGTCCAATCTAACGTCGTATTGATTCCATTAGATAATTAATGACCCAGGCAGGGGCCAGGGAGGAGCAAAGAGGAGGTTAGGAGAGATGAGGGGGGTGAGGATGATGGGAGAGGCGAAGGGGGTGGAGGAGAGGGGGGGTGGGGTGGACGCCAAGGCCCTTGAGAGTTGGAGAGAACCTTGGGATGGGAATGATCCAGAGTCGTCAAGGTCAACCGCAGCCGGCGCTCCGATATGGAAGCAGAATGCCGAGCGAGTCAGAATATGGAATACTGATAGAGCGAGGGCAGGGGGGGTGGGGGGGGTCTTCATGTCCAGCAGCTGTCGATTGATCAGCGGCTGAAAAATTGTACATTAAAAAGTCTTTTGACTTCCAAATCCTGAGGTCCAACCAGGGCCGTAATGCATGATAAGTAGTTTTCAGCCCTCCAACCAGAATACCAAACTTCATCTCCCCGCACGCTCCAGACACTCATTTACAACTACTCAACAACATGAAAGGCAAGATAGAAAACTAGCTACATCAAATATTCTGTTCATGTTATTTCCAACCATGTTTTCAACATCTTCCATGATATTGAGCGTGCTCTATTTGATAAAATATTATTCACAGGAATATCGTACATCGCTGTTGTACGTCTGCTTCTACCTTTAGTTGCAGATAATTAAAGACGGGTGGGGGCTGGAAAAAAGAGGAGCAAGCTGTCTAAAAACTAAGATTTTATTTGAGTAAACGCTGAAAATATTACCAGATTGACACTATACACAGTTTTGAAGCTTTTTTTTTGGTAATCTCTCTGGCCTTTTTGTTTTGTTTTTTGCCTTTAATTCAGAGGTGACAGGAAACACATCGCAAATGGTGACAGTGCCGTGTTTCACAAATGGCTGTCACTTGCAAATTGCAGATAAATACATCTTACAAAGGCTCTTGCATGCTCATGAGTGCGTCACAAGTATGGAGTTTGTTCTGATTTGTGAATTGTATCAAAATGAATGCGAGGGTCGAAAATTGCATGTTGGGCCTCAGGGACGTTGGGATCATAATATATGGTGCTAAGCTAACCATTAGGCCTGCAGGACGCCCCCTAAAATGCAAGTAAGAACACTCATCCTCCATATTTTTCCTTTTTATTGACTGAACGAGAACAAGTTATATGAATGTTTTTCCTAAAATCAAGTTCTTAGATGTTAGAATTGGTCAAAAATCCTACAAATTCAGACCTGGAGCTGCTCTCCTCCTCTTGCACATTGCATAGGCCTGGTCCTGCTCTTCACCTTTGCATGATCGCAGTGTGCATGTCATCTCCAGTGGGCCATGAGAGCTCCTCTGTCTCCACATTCACAGTCTTGGCCAGCCTCTGTATTGGGCCCCAGGGGTTGGGGAGATGAGGCATAAAACAACCATGTCTCTACCTAGGGGAGCTGGTGGCATGGCAGTGGGGCTATTGTCTGTCTGCGTGCTGTTTGACTTAAATGTGTTCATTTGCCTGATGCCCCTGACTCCCTACGGGGAGGGGGCGGCTCGGGGAGAGGAGGGGCACGCTAACGAACCTCTGACAGCTGGAGGCCCTAATTAAACGTCCCTGCTGAAAATAAACAGAGCGGGAGCCAAAGCGAGCAGCCAGAGAGGAGCGCACGGCAAACAGCGGCTGTGAACGCTCGCCGCAGTGCCCTCCTCTCTGTTGCTGTTGAGACTGTGCCAAGAGAGCACGGCTCTATAGGGTAGGGGTCTCGAGCACACACTCACGTACACACATACACCATAGTTATGAATATGTAGCACTGCAGCAACACATTGTGAACACCTGCGGTCACACTTGATACAGGTTGATCTCTACAGCTGTGGGCGCCGTATATTTTTACTCTCAGCGCTCTCAGAAGTCACACTTTCCTTTTCCATATATTTCCCACTGTGCCATTACAGAACACGTCGACTCAGCCCTATTGAGCAGATTGTTTCGCGCTCTCTGTCTAGATGACACTTCTGACATTCAGCCTGTTGTGCTGCTAGCTAGCCGGAGCATTAGCAGTCAAAGTGGCGGGGTCCATTTGGGTGAGTGCATTAATGGACCGCCCAACCTGCGACAAGGTTATGAGGCTGATTGAATAATTACTGTGGAGGCCCCTGTCCATTACGCCCCTGTGTCTGCCCAGATAGAGGGAGACGCCGAGAGAGATGGAGAGATAGTCGGAGACAGAAAGATGGAGGGAGAGATTAGATAAGCACAGATAGGGTCAATTAAGAGATAAACATACAGGTATGGGATGGAAAAAAGGCTGCGTGTGTGCATACGTGTGTGTGTGTGTTAGGCAGTGAAAATGTGAGAGTAAATTGTTTCCCGCCTGTGTCTCCTTTTTGATCTCTCTGTCCTACTGTACGCAGCCTAATTTGGCATGTAGTGCATTTATCCAGGTGAGATAAAGAAGGTGACAGAGGTGAAGTTGTTAGACAGAGGTGCGCTGCCCTCTGCTCGACCCCATCTGCACCAGACTCTCTAAAAAGAGCGATGTTGCATGCTGGAGGCTTGAGAGGAAAAGATATAGGTTTCCTTTAGTTGAGTGAAGCCTTCATCTGAAACATAAGCCAAGGACAAAATATTCCGTCAATGTTGTAAATGCCCTGGGGAGAGGTTAAATCCAGAGCGGGAAAACCAACCAGATTGATCAAATTAGCAGCTTTATTAGTATCTTACTTACATATGTGACAATCAGTGTTAGATCAAAGTCCCTGAATCCCACATAATAAAACTTTAAAAAGCTACAACTGTTGAACTCTAGCCAGGTATTTAACCATCCAATCAGCCAACAGTTCAGTCCAGACGTCCAGACGCTTAATTAGTCGTAGTGTAATTAATCATACACTGATGTATTTTTGCAAACGGTTATTGTGATACTTGATATACTGGGTATCGCCCGGGCTTAGTTATCTCCTCGTGCAGTGCAGACTACATGCACATTTGTGTTGTGTTGCTAATTTTTATCCATGCTAGCAGCATTTCTCTTTGGACTGCAACGTTGGTCAGGTGGTCCACTTTGCTTCAGACTCAAGAATCTTATCTGTTGACATTAAAAGTGGTGCAGATACCCATGAAGCCTGCAGATTTTGGTCATCCTGACTTTTACTGTAGCGCCTAAAGTCCAATTTTTGTCCAATACTTAGCTGCACTAGCAAATGATAGCATGCTAACATGCTAATGGTGAACATGGTAAATATTATACGCTGCCTTTCAGCTCGAGTACAGGCTCACAGAGCTACATTTTAACCTCCATTAATGCATGCATTCTGATGAAACACAGCATGGTTGAAGGAGATATTAGGAGGTAAATATTCATACTATACCCACTCCTTCAGTTGGCCAATCTGTTTATCTCTGACCCAGGACCATGTTAGCAGTAGAAAGAATAAATGTTTGCCCAAAACTACTAAAGGTAAGTGGATGACCCGATCTCCCCTTTCAACAACTACTCCCTCTCTCTGTTGAATCCCTCATAGACTCAGCAGCCTCTGAAATTGGTCCAAGAAGTTTCCATGCATACATTTAATGTTGGCTGTTTTAGCCTAGATTTGTGAAATGATATCTGCCAAACCTGCCCAGCTTCTGCTGACCCCTCTTAGCCAAGGTCAGCATAGCCATGCTCAAACTCGAGACATAATCCATTTTCTCCTGCCCCGGCAAAGCTCTGCTGAGTTGATTGTGCTGACCCAGCCGGGCCAAAGAAAAAGAGAGTTAGAGAGTGAGAGGAAGTAAGAGAGAGAGAGAGGGCATCTCAGGCCCAAGGGCATGACACCGCGGTGCTCGGGGCCACACTAGCCCTTTAAATGTCAACCCAGCACAGAGGGGAGGGAGGGGAGAGGAACGGGTGAGGAGTGGGGCTCTCTTTGAGGACAGGGAAGAATATTGGCAACTTCCACAACAGGCGGGAAGTGCTGGAGACCGGGCAGAAGGCGGCAGTAGATGTGGAGGAGTAGGCAGTGGACGGCTTGTGCTTTGTCTTTGGAGATGTTTGCTTTCAACTCCAGTCACAGACAAGTTTGAATATTCTCTCAGGGACGATGGGAGACATTTGGAGATCTGTGATTTTCAGCTTAATTGTGACTTCAAAGGAGGCTTAGTGTTTTGTCTTATGTTGGTACCCTGGGAACAGTCTCTGACCTTTATGTGGTGGAGTACATACAGTACCTAATTGCTCTCTGTCAGCCGCACGTCTTTCTTTTTTTCTTTCTTTCTTTCTTTTTCAGAAATGCGTTTTTTCAGGTAGATGAAGTAAAAAATGAAAAATGGAGATAATTTTTCCTTTATTGAAATAAGGCTTCATGCTTACTTCGGGCTAAAAAGTATTTTGTTGATATTTGTTGTGATGTTAATTAAAAAATTCAAGGCTCCCTGAAACTTTTTAATTTGACATCCCTATAATGCCACACATGCTGTCCCCTGTAAACGTAGTTGATGGGAACCAACCTTATTTGATTCACTCTTTGATTCACTTTTTCTTCTTTTTGTTCCCCCTCTGCTGTTTCTCGTGGATCTCCAGGTCTGAGTCTGTCACGTCCTCAGCCAATCAGAGCCTGCGTTAACAGCGGCGTCGGCGCGTGATTGGGAGAAGGATGGCGACCATGCCGTTTGTCAGCGAGGGGAAGTGCGTGAGCGTGGAGTGGGACTTCCTACAAGGACTACTGGCCAAGCCTCCCACCCTGCCCTGGTGAGAGATCACACACACACACACACACACACACACACACACACACACACACTCATTGATACTGTATAAGCCCGAGTGCATGCCCATGAATTAATGTCTCCAAGGTGAAATCCATGCATTAACACCCTTGCACACACTGAGCCTGAGTAAGAATTCCCTATCAATGAAACACCATCCAGAGTCTGATCTCCTCCGCTCAGTGCTACATATAACCTGCATTGTTGCCCACCTGCCAATCCTGTCAGAGCTGTGAATCCCCTCCCCTTAGTGGGAGATTAAGTAAATTTGGCTGGAATTATTAATGGGCAGTCATTTACAGGCGGATATAAAAACTAAGCAGAATCAATGTGCGCGTATTGATTGTTCTCGGTGGCTGGGGTCGAGGCAGTATAATAATGAGATGTTACAGAGGCTGGCAGCATGAGTCCACAACACACACACGCGCAGACACACACGGAAAAACACACACGGTTTTCACTTATGAGAGAATAGCAAGGAGAAATACAACAGCTGTGTCAGCTGATTAAGACATAAACATGTGTACAGACACTATGTACAGCCTTTTTCTTTGTTCTTTTCTTTCTTTCGCTCATGCATGCATCCCCCCGCACACACACACACACACACACACACACACACACACACACACACACACACACAGGCATACGCACACACGCAGACACACACACAGCACTGGTGGTCTTTCTTAGGATGAGAATCAACAACACAGACACGAGAGAGAAAGGCTGGTTCTTCTTTCTCCCGTCTTTCTTACACACACACACACACACACACACACACACACACACACTTTATTCCAGCGCAGCACCGACACAAATTGTGAAGTGGCTGTGACAACATAATTCCACCACTCAGGCCCCATTGAGGAGAGTCAATACCCAATCAGAGAGACAGGCTACCTGAGCCCCGGCCCCCCTCTGTCACTCTGCCCCTCCCTCTCCTATTGATCCCTCAATCACGGCTTCAGCTCACTAGCCCGGGACCAGATGAGAGAGAGAGAGGGAGAGAGGGTGAGAGCGAGGGGTTGGAGGGAGGGGACAGGGAGAGATAGGCGGCGAGAGATTGTCTATGTGTGCTCACATATGGATTTTGGAGCAAATGGCATTATTAGGACTGTGCTGTGTGATAGAAGAAGGGAGTTTGTCTGTAATTACCAGGCCAATCTGCAATGGGTCAGAATGGAGATTGTTTCACTTGAATTGCAGGAGCCATTACCAGCATATGTATTTATGAAATGAGTTTTCTGGATTGATGCTCAGGTCTTCTATACAGAGTATACGAATCAATCAACAGGTGGTCAGTGAATGGTCATTATGTGATACCCCTTACCAGTTTCTCCCATCCTGCACAGGGCTGATTCAGGCTGTTTTCCCTGCCCCTCTTTTCTCTCCTCTGTGTGTTTATCTACTTCCTCCATTTTACTCCTATTTGTCCCCCTTCCACATCATTATTTTCCCCCTCACCTCACGCCCCCCCCTCGTTCACCTCTCAGTCTCCAGAACCTGCGCAAAGAGAAGTCTCGCAATGCGGCTCGTTCGCGGCGGGGGAAGGAGAACTTCGAGTTCTTTGAGCTGGCCAAGATGCTCCCTCTGCCCGGGGCCATCACCAGCCAGCTGGACAAGGCCTCCGTCATCCGGCTGACCATAAGCTACTTGCACATGCGCACCTTTGCCAGCCAGGGAGACCCGCCCTGGAGCCCTCTGATGGAGGGAGACAGCAACTGCAGCAAAGGTGAGCAAAAGGGAGACACCTAAAAAAAAAAGGACGGATACTGTAGAGAAGTAACTGCCAAGCAAGTTCAGTTCAGTTCATTGTAAGAGAGCATGCACCGCATCCAAAAGCTATTCTAAAGATGTGTTCAGACAGAAAGCGAAGCAAATTCTCAGTTGCACAAATTTGACTGTTGGGCCATTTGTGTTTATTCACCCTAAACATACAATGTACCAGCTGTACATTAGCTGTAAGCTAGCTAGCATCACATGCACTGATTGTGTCTGACTGCTTTCAGAACACATGACAAACTTGTGTTTTTTTTTGTTATTTCCTCCAGTCTCTCTCATTTTTCTTGTCTCTATGAAGAAACCATGAAGCCTCTGGGTACTTGTACTTGTAGATTTTTGGAATCTATGTCTAGTCACATCTTTCCATTGACTTTATATGCAATCATGCCACCACTAAAATTTGATTTGCATTCTGTCTGAACACCCAGTTAGTAGAAAACAAGGCTGTAGCTGCGATTGAGGACACTGAGGTCATGTCCCCAGTACTTCCTCTGAGAAGTTGAGGTTTTAGCAATGCGGGGAAGTCAACATTCTGCGTTTGAAACACATTTAACATTTTATGTGCTGATTCCAATCTATTTTACTGATGACTCAATATACTTAAATTTAATTAATTTTGCCACAAGAAAGTATTTGTACTCTAATTTTCCCACAAGATTTTAATTCCTTGGAGTCTAGAGAGGATTGTAAACAGCATTTTGCCTTCATTGGGTTATTAAATAGGTGAATCTAAAAAGAAATCAAACATTTTTGGAGCGTTTGGGAGGACTTGGAATCACAACTACAGTATTTTTAACTTCCTGGCCACAGCCCTGGTAGGAAATATATTTAGAATTTATTAATTATTCACATTTTTCACGGATTTGTGCTACTTTAATTGTTTGCAAATTGAAACTCTGACAAGTATGCAGCATTAAATGAGACGTGGTTGTGACGGATCATTTCTCAGCTCACGATTCATGCTGTTCAGCTTATAAGAAAATTACACAGCAGAGATAAATATGCTGATGTCTGTTGCCAATGCACACAAACCGCCGAAATCCATGTTTTAACTCGCATGTCTCTTTCAATCAAAAACAATCCTCAGCAGTCTGATCTGCCCACGTACTCCCGCCCACGGAGCCACCCCACACCACAAAAATTCAGCCCGGGCCAGGACAATTATCCAGTCCTCTATTAGCGACCATAAGTACTTGTGCTGTGTGTGTGACACAAGCGTGCGTTCATTCGCAGGCCTGTAAACATACATGTGCATTTACAGTAATCATGCAAAGACTTCCCATACGCTCATTTGAGGAGGGTTTATGTGTTGTGTGTGAGTGTGTGTTTGTGTGTGTGAAAGATAGAGGGAGACAGATGATACACAAAGAGGGAGGGAACTATTGGTGCGATTTGTAATTACAGAAATTAACTATATAACGAGGACAGTGTAATTATAAAGCCTGTCTAATTGCTACTATTACTGAGGGGAAACGATGCAGCTACAGTACAATTAGAGGTGTGTGTCTGTGTGTTTGTGTGTCTGTGTGTGTGTGTGTGTGTTCATGCCAGTTCTTGTCTAATTTGAGGAGCTGTGAGCATGTTAATAGCACGTTTGCTTGTAAGTGTGTGTGGCTTGCTTTACCACAATATGTAAAACATTCCTGATAAGATATAAAGGTTTTAATGACATAATAAGTTGTAATAAGTATCAATAGGACTGATATCAATTGATGCTTTTCTCAAAATCCCTAAAGGGGAGCGAGACTGGTTAAACCTCAAATGTCAGTTTAGTTGTCATTTGGAGAACGACACATATAACAAATTTACAACAGAAAGCCTGTTTTCAAGCAGGGGGTGTTGAGTTTGAAAGACGTGCTGTTTACCGGACGTGTATGAAAAGACCCTATTAGCTGTGTTACGGGAAATGTAGGATTCAGTGTTTTTGGAACCACACTGAGGATTAAAAGTCAGCATATCTCAGCCTGTGCTTCTTTGATTTTGACCGACCTTAATCTGTCTCATGTGAGGGCAACTATTCAAGTGCAGCACTGCTTTAGTTTAAGGAATATAAACATGTTTTTATGTTCTATAAAATATGGCAAACTTTTCAAAGCATTCCTATTTTGTGTCTTAAAACAAGCGTCCACGAGAGAACTTGATTAAATATGTGTAAAAATTGCTATCCTTTTCTAAGATATGCTTGAATTTTGCTATACCTATATTAATATGTGTGTGTGTGTGTGTGTGTGTGTGTGTGTGTGTGTGTGTGTGTGTGTGTGTGTTGTCGGAAAGATATTTTGGCTTCTCTCTGTATGAAATTTAATGGCAGTGGCTTTCCAGCATCATGCTGTATTCTGACATTTTGAGTTGTCATAGTTGGAAAAGCTCTGGTGTGACTAATAACAACACATTAAAATACCAGAACCCTGAAACTTTAGCAGCTAAATGGAATTCAGCCATCGTTCATTTTGTTATTTACACCTGTGCTTTTCCTCCGATAACATGTCAATATGTCTTCAATTGAAAAGGCCTATTCACAGCCATTGTCGCGCATTTTCTGTACATTAATAAGGTACATTGATTTTCTATGTATACTAATTGCGAAAGCAGTATGGCAATTAGTATTATGCACATACTGTACACAATTAGTAGGTAGCATGGAACTGAGACACAGCATAATAATTTCATTATCTCATCATTTTCAATGTTCAGTGCTCCACACTCCTTTCAGTCTCCACGTAGAAACCGTAGAAATGATTATACCCAGCCATAATGATAAATATCTCACCAACAATAGCAATAACTCACTGTACTAAATGTATCCCACTCAGAGAAATGATATTATATAATACACACGCGATGAGCCTGAATCTATTGCCACAGCATGAGAAAATATACATTGTTATAGGTGAATCCATTGGGATCCATCGATATCTAATCGGCCATGCAGCGTTGCACAGTCTGAATGTCTGAGTGATACGCTAGCACGCTTACACACAGCAGCGGCCTTGACTGAGTGTTACACATAGTGAATTGTTTTGCCTCAGTGTTCCAGGCTTTCCTTGGCCTTGATAGAAAATACCGGCTGTTTGGAAAAGGAGGTGCGCTGGTAGATGTGCCGTCCTGTGCAGGAACTGGAAGTGTGCTCGAAAGACAAATGCGAGGTGTGCTGCTCACACTACAGAGAGAAGCACTTCTCATACGAATGTGAGCCATAACTGCAAATATATGGAATCCTGCAGCAGCTGTGCGAAGGTCACGGAAACGCATGCCAGCCGCAGCCGGCGTCACACTCTGAATTATCTTGGACATTTCTTCCGCTGGACCGGGATCTGATATCTTGAGTATTTTATTAAATGTTTGGAGATTTTTACAAGCAGGTCACACACTCTCTGAGGAGCCAGGGCTGAAAATGCGATGCTAATTTGGACATCAGTTTGAACAAGTCTACCCACAATGCATTGGCAGGGTTTTAAGTGTGATGCATGACTTTAATTCCGTTAGTGGAATGTGGTCAGAGATCCAGCTGAAAGGGAGAGGAGGACGGAGAGGAGGGGAAGGGACAAATGTAGAAGGAATAAAGAGAGAGGAAGAGAGGAAGAAGGAAGGAGAGAGGGGGAGGAGGAGGCGGGGGGAGGTTACATTCCTCCACTCTCCCCCTTGTCCGAGGGTTTTTGGACGGGGCGAGGGCCAGCGCAGAGGGAAGGAAAAGGTGGAGGGTGGAGGAGAGGAGAGGGATGGAGGGAAGGGGAGGGGCCGGTGTGGCTTTTGTCTGCTTCCCACGTTTCAAAGCCAGTCTTGAAAAATGAATAGACAGAGGAAAATCAATTGCATGACCTTCACAGAGAGAAAGAGAGAGATTGAGAGAGCAGGAGAGGGGGGAAAGATGGAGGAGAGAGACAGATTATGGAAGGAAGGAGCAAACGCAAAGGAAGGGCTGAAGGGAGGAAAAGTAAAATGACCCATGATGTTCATTCCCTTTCAGGGTGTGTGTGTGTGTGTGTGTGTGTGTGTGTGTGTGTGTGTGTGTGTGCGTGTGTGTGTGTGTGTGTGTGTGTTTGTTTGCAGTGCATACTGAAGGATCAACCCCTTTATTTCAAATCATTTATATTTCAAAACCTCTCTTTATTGAGTAAATTTTGCTTTGGGGGTCAGTTTCTTTTTTTTTTCTTTTTCTATTTCCCTGCCATCTTAAATGTCCTGTTATAAGATAATTCCATTATTTCTTGAACCGGAGCCTTATTTCCATAGCTTGTGGTAGCATTGAACTCACCACGCTCATTGTACAGTAGCAACATCGCTAAAAAGCGGTCTGACAGTGCAGGAAACACAAGAGGACCAGACAGGTAGCAGACACGCTAACAGTTTAGGCAGAATATCTTGGCGGTAGAGCCAAATGTGAGCAGTGAGAACCCCTCATTGCACACAACTACGCACAGTACAGCAGGTCAAACACAAATCAGAAAGTCTGTAAACGCTGATGAATGTTAATGAGGTAAGTGTGGGTAATGATTTTACTGTGTGGATCTGTTTTGCAAATAAGTTGGAGGTTTGTTTAAAGTGTAAGTTAACATCAGGCTGAAAGGGAGAGGAGTGCTGCACTGCCCTCCCTCTGACCTCCCCCTGCATCGCCACGAGTGGTCAGAAGTGTGCTCCGCTGCACCTGTGACCGCACCTGACGGCGAGTTAGAGACGTTAAACCACTGGAGGTCAAAGAAAACACGATTGTTAGTTGCTGTTTAGAAGAAAAATCTGGCCGATCGCCCGAATCCTCTTTTTCTTGATCAGCGTTTGAATTTTGAGGCAAATACAGAAATTAAAAAAAGAAAAACAGTAATGAGATTTTGGTCCTTTGTTTAACAAAACACGTAATGTACTTGATAAGGATCCCTTAAATTTGGTAATTAAAGAACTGTGACCAAGATATGTAGAGAGGAGGACAGTTAAAAGATGTTTGGCACTTCTGTGGTGCAATTTCCTGTTTGTTGTCCACCTGCACGTTAGTTAATAGCAACAATCTGTGATAAGCTAATATCTTCAGTATAATCAATAACATTAGCCACGCTGCTAAATAACTTGGCCATCTTATTATGAATAAAAGCTCTGGCCATGAAAAAATGTAACTTTCCATTTTAAATGAAGCCGTCCAGGTTATTATAGTTTATGTTTTTGCAGAAATTACACTCAAGTGAAGTTTTCTGAGGCATAAATTCGCTCTCTGCAAATTTGCTGCAGCTCAACCTTTAGCAGGTGCAGCGCGGCAGCTGGAGAACCCCTCAGTCTTTTACAAGGTACAGTACAATGACAACTCACTGGCAGCAACAGGGCCAGCTGAAGAGTTTTACTGTCTCTGTTAGTGAGGTCAAACACACCTCTCCCCTCCCCAGCGTTGGTGACATTGACTTTCATTCCGCCTCCACCCGCTCCCTCTCCCTCTCTCACTCCCTCTTCTCCTTTCTTTCATTGCCTCCGTCTCGCTGCCCTCCCTCCTGTCTCCCCCATCTCTTCGCGCTCTCCCTGCATCTGCCTCCCCTCTAATTCACGGCGTTTAAAGCAGCCGGGGCTTTTAAGGGAAGTTAATTGCACTCAAATTATGTTCGACCGCAAAGGGAGCGAGGGAGCGAGGGAGCGACGGAGGAGAGACAGAGAGATGGAGGGAGGGATGGATGTCAGAGTGAGAAGATAATTGTGCCAGAGAGGGACACTGCGATTAGGGTCACTCTTTCTCTCTCTGTCTGTCGAACAGCCGAAACGTCACATTTGGATGGTAGTAAACAACTTGGCAGGTGATCAGGCTCTTGTTTTGAAAGGGTGAAACTATGGCAGTGGAGCAAGCCTCATCAGACAAAGACTGATGAGAAGACAGAGGGATGAAGAAAGAGGGCTTCACTGCCTCTGTTATTTGTTTGGCTCCCATGGTAACATCCTAACCTGGTTAAAGAGGTTGACACCGTGGGGGTGGAAAAGAAGGCGGTGCAAGGTTATGTGCATGCAGACAGGGGGGATGTATAGGTGTGTGTGTGTGTGTGTGTGTGGCCATTACTCATGGACTTAACTGGGACTAAATTATGTATTAGACAGAAGTATAATGAAAATCATTCAAATGAAATTTCTATCTTTTCTTCTCGTGGAGCGCTGGGGAGACCCCGAGAATTGACCTGCGAGTCAGACTATAATTAACGTGTCCGATCGCGCCCAGTCCCATTCTATCTCCTATTCCCACAATGAAATTAAACCTCGCGGCAGAGTGCTGGGAAGCTAATGAAATGGGAGTGTGACAGAAAGGGCCGATCAAAGATCTCAGGCGCACGCTCAGGTTTGGATCCAGGTCTGTGCGCAGGCATGGACGTCTTACATGCATGTGCAACACAGAAACAACTCAGACCTTATTTTCTACTTTCTGTCCATAGCATTGCATCATCAGAGTAATTGCAGAGATCCGGCAGCATGGCAACAACAGAGTCAGACGGGGTGAGGAATGAGTCATCAGACAGTCAGACAGGTTACAAACAACAACAGTTTAGCCTGATTACTTAAACCATTTATTGGAGGTAAAATCCAAAATGTTGGCAATGTTGGTGCTTCAATTTACAAAGAGCAGAGTACTGGCTCATTAGGTTTCTGTCCAAACGAGCACTGTTACTTACTTCTCACTGCTTTCTTTTGACTGTGGGTCCTCGTGGTGTATTTGCTGTAAGCTTTGGGCCAAATAGGTCTGATTTCAGCTTAATTAAACAAGCCACAAGAGGGACAAACATACAGCTGTGTGAGGTACAGCATGTGGTGTGTTTCAGTCTGAAAGCTGCTGAAATGTCGATCTCCACTTTCAGAAATCCTTTCAATTTTTTTTTACAATTTTTACCCTCAAATGAACTTTTTAACACCATAAATAGTGTTGTGGAGCGGTGTGTATGTATGCGTCCCTGCTTTGTTTTGAATCGTGCACATGCATGAGGATGCACATGCATGTGAGGTAGCACACAGGCGACCCGTGCTCTCCACGCATCGAGACTTTGTTGCATTGACAGGGAAAAAAGCTTAGCAGTGAGTCCGCAAAGGCAGGGAAGAATAAAACTGCGAGCTTGCAAACATGGATGCACGACTTTATTCATGTAAATGGCTTTGCGGTTTTTTATGAGGAAGGACTTGCATTCAACACTCAAAAGATGTATTTTGGTGAGATTCGTGCCCCCAAATTTTATTCCCATTCACCTGCTGATTGTTGCGCGAGTGTGCGGTTGATCAAATTTGAACCAGGAAATAAAGTCTGAACAGTGTGATGGATGTTTGCAAAGGACACTGTGGGGTGTTTGTTTAGAACCTGTGTGACTGCTTGTCTCGCTGCTTGTGTTTCTCGGCTCATCAGCAATGAATTTGATCACCCACAGGAGTGATGAAACTAGGAAAAATTAGGAATGCATATTATAGAAGTGATAACATTTAAGGGTACATACAGAATGATGCATGGCAGCCTCAGTCTCACACACACACACACACACACACACACACACACACACACACATATAGAAGTAGGGGTTCACAGCACCACTACAGAAGGATCTTTGTTCTCAGGGTGAGATACCAACACCGCTGTGAGACTCTCTCTCACATGTGCACACACTCGTGCATGCGTCCGCACACACGCACACACCAACACACACACACCAGGTCCAGTGTTTTGGTTTCCTGGCTGCCCTATTGTACCCTGGCAGTCTTTAATAAATGGTCCTCTGTGTATTTGTGTGTGTGTGAGAGAGTGTGTAGACTCATCCGTCAGCCCTCCTGGCCTCATGTCACATCCAGCGTTTCCTCCGCCCTGCTGACACTACTCAGCAGTACTGATCACCCACCATCACCTTCACTCCTCCAGGGATCTGTGGCATGAAGCTCAGTATGCACACACACACACACATGCTCCATGTATTTTTCTTCAGTTGTAAGGCATGCACAAACTCTCATTGCCGTGTATGTGTGTGTGTGTCTTTTTTGATTCATTCTCATATGGTCATGATGGGGGTTGCTTCCTCCAGACTCCCCAGCACTGCAGCTCCATCGCAGGCCCACAAGGGAGCCTGACAAGCAGGCAGAGAGCGAGATGGGCTCCCCATCCCCCCTCCAGGCAGCGACTGGCTAGGCTGAAGGGTCCCAGCACCAGACCCCCTTTCATAGCCCTGAATGGACTTGCCTTATTTATATTCACACTCTGTCACACAGGGGGACCCCAATCTCACAATGCCACTGTGGCTTTGTCCGGCAACTCTGTATTTATGTGTGTGTGTGTATGTGTGAGAGTTTGTGAGTGTGTGCGCGGGTATTCGTGTTGTTTAATCGGAGGGCATGTTGCCGCTGTGTAGTCTGTGCATGAGAATTCATTGCTGTGTGTATTCCTGAAGTGTGTGTGTGTGTGTGTGTGTGTGTGTGTGTGTGTGTCTATAGCTCTAATGGAATGCCTCCCTCTTCTATTCACCAAACCCACATCACAAGGAGGCAGCTGGGCAATATATATGTGTGTGTGTGTGCATGTGTTTGTGTGTGTGAGAGTGTGTGTGTGTGTTTGTGTTTGTGTGTGTGGGTGTGTATGTGTGTATGTGTTCCGACCCTCCCTCTGTGTTCAGTTGTAACCCAGAGCTGCGCTTTCATTTTCCTGTCATAACGTGTATTGATTTCCCTCAGCCTTGCAGCGACACACACATACACACACAGATATCCGATGATCCTTAAAGTCACGCACACACATGCACACATTCATATGCTCTTGTACACACACACACTTCTCCTACACACGAACACACACACATGTAGTTTGTCTCTGTCGGATAAGGAACATTGTGTTCAAAAGCAGCCCTGTTGGAGTGAGATTAGTTCTCATGTACGGTCTCCACTTTGCAATCACACACTCACAGGTGCGCGCGTGCACACACACACACACAAACACACACACACACACACACACCGTCACATACTCTTTTTGACATAAAACAGTAAATACGGCTGATTGCTAAATTAATCTTCCACGTCACTGCAGCCCTTCATGCCAGCGTTTGCCTGGTAGAAAGTGATCACTCTCGCCTTCCTTAGTGTTTTCTCATTTTCATGGCCGTACCCTCTCTGCTCCTCTCGTACCTATCTTCATCCCCCCTCCCCTACCTCACCACCTCCAACTCTATTTGTATTGTAATTGCCTTGG
Organism: Chaetodon auriga; assembly: GCF_051107435.1. Lineage (NCBI taxonomy): Eukaryota > Metazoa > Chordata > Actinopteri > Chaetodontiformes > Chaetodontidae > Chaetodon > Chaetodon auriga. Next base: position 11,184,487 of record NC_135080.1, read on the forward strand.
TAAACAGCACCACTTTGGCACTGAAGCAGCTCTGATAGCTTGTGTTTGGGATGCATTAAGAGTGGCGATGCAGACACTATGAGTGTATGTGTGTGTGTGTGTGTGTGTGTGTGTTTGTTTGCGTGTCTGGCGGCAATTGAGTGGTGTGCGTCACACAGCGACCCCCTCCTGATGCTCAGTTTTTGTAGACTACCGCGACCGTTTCGGTCGATTCTTCTGTTTATCAGACATGATTGGTTCAAGTTTCACTTTTCATTTCAGTGAAGATTGAAAGACGTCACAGAGATGCTACATGATTACAAAACCCTGCTGAGTCATACGTACAGATGATTTTGTATAATCACTAATCATAGCTGCATTAACCCAATCTGAAAGTAGAGTAACCGGCAGGTTTATTAATGTCACCTCCCTGATCCTGATGAGTCACTGTAAATGTCCGCAGAGCTGCCGTAAACAGCTCGTCTTGGAGTTTTTTCACCTCTTCTAGATATTTCCTTATTCAGAAAGGTGAGCTTGAACGCGTCGCACATTTTAAAGGATACATCTCTTTTCATGCAGTGATTTCTGCCATTCGTGATGGAAGGATACAAACAAATCAAACAAGTCGTTAAAATGTGTTTTTTTTTTGTATTTCTTGCAGAGTTTTCTGCTTTTATTTGTAAGTTTTTGTCAGTAGAGAGGTGACAGACACTCAGAGTGTGATGGGGAACAACATGCAACAAAACCCTGAGGACGCTGCAGCTCCTCAAACCCCCAGGACACCTTTTATCTTACATTGTATATGATGATATTGTCTCAAATCTATGCTTAATATGGCAAAATGAATGCTAAGAGTGACCAGGGATCTCAATGCTTCTTATTTGTACCATCACTCTCGAAGAACATGTAGTATCGCGTGAGAGTTGATGCCAGTCGGTGTCTGATGTGTGTTTGTCTCCTTTCTCTCTGCAGTAAGACGATCATCTCATTCTCTGGCGACTGACATGTTTGAGCAGCACCTAGGGGCGCACCTCCTGCAGGTAACAGCCACAGCACCCACACCCTCCTTCTTCTTCTGTGATCATTGCGATGATATCATCTAACTACATGTTGTTACATCATGTGTTTGAGAGGTTTTCGTGGGTTTGCGAGAGTAATCTTTCACGGCTGTCCTGTGACAACCATGTCTCTACCACAAAAACATCAACTGTTACACAAGCTCAGAAAAACTCTTTTTCAGCTTTGTGACAATACATTTTTGAGGCAGTCCAATGGGTTTTCAAATGGTTTATTTAGCTTGAGAAGCAGGAGAACGTTCTCAGCCTATAAAGGAAGACTCTTTATCCCTCTGTTGATCTGAAAAGTTTCAAATCTGCCAAGTATTTTGCTTGACAGATGAGCACATTCGTCTCATAAGTGACTGCATTGTGCTACAGAGTGTCGGTGCTGCGTGCGATCACAGTTTGCACCAGCTCAAGTCTTCCTCCCCTCAGACTTACATTTCCAAGCAAACTCCTAACTCATGCTCTCACATTCGCACACACGGACACCGGCACATCTCATAAACCTCCGATGCTCGGACTGTATCGCTGGCTGCCAAAGAATTCCTCCCTTTGCACTGACGGATGAATGGAGCCTGAGGGGGGATTCTGGGGCAGGAGGGCTGCAGGGATGACGAAATGCAGGATGTAGAGACAAAGACTCAGAGGAAGTGTGAAGAAGGTAACTGCAGATTGTGTTTTAGACAAGGAGGAGGCTGAGGGAGGAGAGGTGGTTAGGAGCCCAGAGGGATAAAGTGAAAGTTGAAGGCTCTTAATACCTTTATGTCTTATGTAATGTTGAAAGGTGCTATACAAATACATTTGCCTTGCACAAGTAGGAAACTGGTTGGAGTGGGAGAGAGCCTGAGAATTCAGAAGTGAGGAGGTTCTGGTAAAACAAAGAAACATTACATATGTCTGCTCTCCGCCGGCATTTTAAAGAGGAAGGGAGGCTTAGGGAACGGCGCTGATAGAAATCAAATTAACGCTCCAGAAAAACTGTATGATTCTTCCCTCCCAGCCGTCCTCCCGCCGTAATAGCCTGATAATTGCACTTTAGTTCTCCGACATTCAGGCGGCTGGTTTCTCCTCACCGCGACACACGACGCCCCACACCCCGGCCACACATTTGCATACTGGATGTGTCAGTTGCATAAATTACCACTGCCACTTTAAGCACTGGGCCGCCAAAATAGCAATCATTCTTCTAGAGCAAAGTGGCCCTGGTCTGTGCGCCTGTGTGTATGTGTGTGTTTGTGTGTGTGTGTGTGTGTGAGGCTGAGGCTGTGTCGGCTCACTCCTGGATGCTTGTTATGACGATTAGTATTATTCTCTGAAGCAGTCCTCTCTAATGGTCTGGCTGTATACCTTTCACTTCTCATTAGAATCACTGCAGGCTGTAATGACTCTGGTTCTATCTGTGTCTGTACTGGTGTCTGTTTATGTGTGTGTGTGTGTGTGTGTGTGTGTGTGTATGTCTGTGTATGTCTGTGTGTGGCCGGAGATCCAAAATGAAGCTTTGGTTCTGAGTTTATTACAGCTGATTGAAACAGCTCTGGTCTATAAGCTCAGTTTCTCATGTCTCTTGCTCTATTTGTTTATGTACGGTTGTGTGTGCGCTTGCCTAAATGTCTGACTGTGTGTGTGTGTGTGTGTGTGTGTGTGTGTGTGTGTGTGTGTGTGTGTGTGTCTGTGTGTGTGTCTGTGTGTGTGTGTGTGTGTGTGTACATGTGGCATTTTTGTGTCTGTGCTGCTTTCTGTGTGTTTTATAATGCAAGTCTTGTTGACAGCTGTTGTCTGTAGATGCAGCTTGCATCTATGGGACTTGTTTCATGTCCTCTCACTTTTTGCATTTGTGTGTGCACGTGAACGTGTGTGTGTGTATCTGTCTGTGTGTGCGCGTGCACTCATGAATTGAGAGAGCAGACCGAGGGGTGACGGGTTGTTTGTTCTCTAGCTCATTGTAATTTGTTCGATACACACTAATTGCTCTAATTTGTCTGTCTTGTTTCTGTTTGCCTTTGTGTGTGTGTGTGTGTGTGTGTGTGTGTGTGTTTTATGTGCACAGTCTCTGGATGGCTTTGTGTTCGTGGTCAGTCATGAGGGACGGTTCCTCTACATCTCAGAGACAGTTTCCATCTACCTGGGACTCTCACAGGTAAGACGACCTCATTCCACACACACACACACACACACACACACACACACACACACACACGCAGACACACACACGCACACATGCACACATGTACATGCACACACTGGAATAATCCTTTGTATACAAGTGCATTTGCACAGATGTGCCTATCTTCTGCTTACGCTTTCATATCCCCTCCCAGGAGTGAGTGTGGTGTGTGTGCGTGTGCGTGTGTGTGTGTGTGTGTGTGTGTGTGTGTGTGTGTGTGTGAGTGAGTGAGTGAGTGTGAATATCTTTGACTGCACTCTTTGCGCTCATCTCTGGAGTGCAACTCTCACGGGGGCAATGCTACTCTCTCTCTGCCTCTCTCTACCGCCCTCTCTCCCTCTCCAGGTGCTCACCTCTGTTGATTGCCTGTGGCCTCTTGTACTGTGAATGTTAAGTCCTGCCATTTTGCCCAGATGCATAAATAATAACAGTAATTACTGGCCCAGCAATCAAAGTGTCGCCCCAGCGCGCTGGGCCTGTCTAGGGGAACAAATCGATAGGCATCTTAAAAGCCACATTGATTGTAGGGAGGGGGAAAAACACCAAGGGGGATGGGAAGATAGATAGAGACAGCCGGAGAGAGAAAGAGAGGGGGAGGAAAGGAGGCGAGGTGTGATAAGAGAGAGATGTTTCGAAGTAAGAAGAATCGGTACAGCATGAGAGAGGCAGAAAAAGAAGGGAAGTTAGTGCTACAATAACACAAGTAACTGAGCGTTTTTTAAAATGCAGAAACGTGATTGAGAGTCTGCCCTTGGTGACATTCATGGATAAGTTTGGATTTTTTCTACTCTGTCTTAGGATGCTGAAAGTCATTAGTCACTGTAAACACTGGCTGTGAAGTGGTCACCTCCTAACACGCCTACGCTGTCAGAGATGGGGGACAAAATCCTCACCCTGTGTAAAAATGCACTGTAAAGTAGGGCTGGCAAATCAAGTGGGTATCTGCCAGAGTCGCACTCATTTCAGTATGAAATTATTGCAGTGTATGAATATAATAAGAGCAGTGCTTCCTTGCCAAGCCATGGCAGAGGGACGCTTCCTGGTAGCTGCATGTAGGGTCGTTTCCAGGACACGGCACAGAGATTACGTGACCACAGTGACCAAGTGAATACCCTCTTGATTTGTGTAACTCTGACTGTGGAAGCTTCATATTTTTTTCAGCTCAACTTTAGGATGCATTTTTGCATAAAATCCTGGACTGTAGATTTTTGCTCCCCCATCTATTAAAGGCATAGTTTTCCATTTATATGTAGTTCAGCATTGAATTCTAGCCATTGAGGGCACCAGATGGATGTATTGTGCAGGCCATATTGTTGTTTAATTATATTTCTCGCAGTAACTGTGTTTGCATTCTGTGAATATAGGGAAGATTTGCATTGTCTCATTACTGCATAGGAAACTACTGCAAGTGCTACTATGCGCAATCTCCCTTTCTACGTCCTTTCACTCGATATGATACAGAGCAGAAATCAAGGCGAGCCAGCTTGCGTTCTGCAACCTCTGACCACACCCAACATCACTGATGAAAATATTTTAGCACTTGGCCTCATTTCCAAAAACGTTGTGGGTTTACTCAAAGACTAACTTAGAGTGTGGTTGGGTGTGAGAAGATAAACTGCAAGATTGTCAGGGGGGTGTTAAAGGTCCAGCGTTCAGGATTTAGGCAGATCTGTTGGCAGAAATGGAATATAATATTCATAATTGTGTTTTCATTAGTGTATAATCACCTGAGTATAAGAGTTGTTGTGCTTTTGCAACCTTTATATCTACAGAGGGACGAGGCCTCTTCCACAGAGTCCGCCATATTTCTACAGTTGCCCAGAATGGACAAACCAAACCAAACCGGCTCTCATGGCGGCTTTTACATTTTTCATGAGTTTTTCAGCCACCGTGGGTCCTCTTACATGCCTGGAAAGGGAGGGTGAGGCGAAGGGTATTCATTTGATCTGCAACCTTACCTCTAGATCCCACCAAATTCTAAACACTAGACCTTTAAGCTACTCTTTGGAGCCACCACAGCTCTGACGCACACTTACTTTTTTGAGGAGGGGCACATCAGCAGCTCCACATTAGGAAGCGATCTCTTCATGGCCAGTAACTCAATTAATGAACATATGGGCAAGTATTGTATTACGTACGACTGACTGGATTAAATACAAACCTGTCCTGTTTGAATGTAAGTTCAGGATAAGAGTTGTTTGTTCGCACCTGCTGTGGAGTTTCTTGGGTCTTCACTTTGCAAAGACAAATGTGTAAATAACCCACACATACAGATGAAAAGATATAAGGGCAAAAAAAATTAAGAGATAACCAGCCTGAACGGTAAGAGAATGGTGGTGGAAGCCAGAAGCCAGAACAGAGAGGAAGATGCAGAGAGACAGAGAGAAACATATAGAACCAGACAGACAATTACAAGAGGGGGAGAAAACAAAGGAGAGGAATATAGGAGGGAAAGAGAGACAGTGGTAAAGAGGAGAGGGAGAGTCTGAGTGTGTAAATAGAGTTTAAATGTGCAGTAGGAATGAAATTCGCCTTGGGATTGCCTAGGTAAACAAGACAGCCGAGGCTTTGGTGGAGATGCTAATAAAACAGAGCTGTTCTTATCAGCTGAGCAGATGGCCTAACCCATCACATCTACTCAAACAGGGCCTAAGCCATCAGCATTCTAATGAAATTATTTATGATCGAAGATTACGTTCAAAACCTTGAACATACAACGCCACGTTTACCTTCCTGAAAAGATGAGAGCGGGCGGGCATGGAGGGTGTTTATGATGAGAGAGAGAGAGGCAACCCGAAAGGCCAGATGGAGTTAGGAGTTGAGATGAGTTAGGGGGATATGTGAGAGGGAGTGCATCGCGTCTTTATGGACACATAGGACGAGGAAGAAAAGCATACAGAGAGAGAGAGAGAGAGAGAAAAGGTGGGAGGCAGAGGACAAAAACACTTCGGTATACTTTGTTGGCGAGTGGGGGCGGACGCAGGGGAGAGGGGAAGGACAGACAAACAAACGATGTTCTGAGTGAAAAAGTGTAACTGGTGGTTTGTTTTAGAGGGCATGTCGCCCCCGTGGACTGCCCCTGCCCTGCCGTCTCCTGTCCCCCCTGTCTGACCCCTCTGCCCTGGCTTACACCCTGGGCTTCTCCCCTGACAGGGGGGTTGCTTAGCCGGCTTAACCCAGGTCAGGCACCTTGACCAAGGGCACAGCCTGCCGCCCACTCCCCTGGCGCCTTCAGGTATCATTTTTCTTCACACCGGGTCTCCAGGCTGGAAGCACGTGGATAAACCTGGGAATGCCACATAGCAGATATGGGGGGAGGAAGCAGAGGAGGCAAGAGAGGGATGGATGAAGGCTGGAGGAGGTGAGGAAGTGGAGGGAGGAGAGGTGGACGGAATAGAGAGGTAAGAGTAGGGGCTAGGAGGAGAAAGAAAAGGGATAAATGGGGTAAAGAGAAGGGAGGAAGGATGGTAGATTAAGGGAGGAGAGAATTGATCTGGGAATGGTTAGTATGCAGCCCCTGCACCCCCTCCCCCCTCTCCCCCTCCCTCCCTCTCTCCTCTCCCATCAGTCAGTGAGGGCTGAGGGCTCAGAGTGTGTTGTGGACCACTGCCCGGATGCCTCATACATATTAAAGCCCCCTGCTATTATTTATATCATGTCTCTCCTTCCCCTGCTTGCTTGCCCTCCTCCTCCCCCTCATCCTCACCACACTGCCATACATACGTGCACGTGCGTGTCGACACGCACGCACTCACACAGGTTCACACAGATGCACTGACAGACAACTGCTCACACAAACAGTGACACACAATGACGCGCAGAGACACAAAAACAGACAGTCAAGTCACATATGCAGAGAAACAGAGGCGCGCCATGTGCCTGCACACACACACACACACACACACACACACACACACTCAGAGAGATTTGAATGATCTTGGTCTCTCCTCACGTCTCCCTTCGCGCCACATTCTATACCTGTTTTTATGTCTGAGCCTGACTCATCCTCTCAATCGCTCCGTCTTTTTCTCATCTTCTCATTTCTGTCTGATCTTTTTTCAATCCCTCCCTGCTGCCTGTGATGGAGTGATATTATTCGGATAGGTCTTAAGCCCGGTAAAGCCCATAAGGACCTGTTTGTCTCTCTACCTTGTTTTCCAATACCACAGGGCCAGGGGACTGTGTCTCCGTGAGCAGAGGTAAATGTAGTCCTTGTTTAGAAACGACAAGAATTCCCTTTGCAGAAGAATTGCTATTCATAAAATACAGACACCATGACCACAGATAGATAGATAGATAGATAGATAGATAGATAGATAGATAGATAGATAGAATCAGTAATGAAAGATGCCTAAAGCGAGGTTCATCCAGAGTTTTAGAAACCAAACTCAGGCCATTTACTTGTCAAATACCCAGCCTCTGAATGCGTAGATGCGAACTCTTAATTTTTAAAACATTAATGAATGCGTCAGTTTTGATGTCAGAATCAAAAGGAATGCGGCAGAAGAATCCAGCACCTTGTAATTACACTGCTGACGTTTTATCTGCATAATGAAGAGAAGAGGGATCAGAAAGAAACACGCTGTCGACTCAGGGTGTTGTGAAGCTTTCGGTGCAACCCCTTTAATACACAGGATATTCATTTTTAGGGCCTCAAAACATTATGGATTATTACATTTGATGCTTATCTTATAGAATTAAAAAGGATGTGCAGATATTCTTCTGAAGAGAGTCTCAGTACTAATTTTCTTCCGCTGCTGATGCTACCTATGATTAATCGCTGTAATAAGTGCAAAAACAACGTCATACAAGCATAAAAAGTATAATACTAGTGTATCAAATGACAATGTGAAAACAAAAGGCTTCACTCATCGTGGTGAATCTGCAGCTCCCCTCGGTTTTACTGAGCTTTATTGAGTTTAGCTCATTGTTCAGCTGTCCGGCCACAACTTCACTGCTCTCATAGTGTTATTCTGGACCACAGCAGGTTGTTGTCTCCAGCAAAGGAAGCTCTAAAAAAACCCACTGTACACTACCTGCCCAGCACCAAACAACAGACAGCAATAAGCTGGTCAACATAGTGAAGCATTTAGCCACTAAAGAAGCATACCTCAGGAGCCGGTCGAGACCAAAAACAGAGCTAATAGAAAGTGACTATAGGACTTAGATCCATCAGGTGATTTTACAGGAAGAGAAATGAGTGATTATCATATAAAAATTCATAAAAAGAAAGTGTATTTAAACATGTATTTTGCACGTAACAAGAGATAACAGAACAATGAACACGGGGAGAATTTGGACATCTGCCTTTAAACTGTTTGACTGCACATTTCATATGCCCTCTGTGTTCAGGGTTTGAATTGATGAGGCCTTTAAAACTTGTCTATGGGGACATACAGTGGCGCTGTGGTTAAGATGTGATTATGACTGCAACTTTTTTTTAACTTTTTTCTTGTTGCACACCTGCGTTTCTTTATCTGCATGTCAAATAAAGCTGAAAAAAGAATCTTATTTATGTACTGGGCTTTAAAATGCCAAGCAGGTAAGTAAGTCTGGTACAGGTACATTTATTTCAGCATGTAGGAAAATGACTCCATATGGTGCCTATCAAATGTAGTATTATAGTAATATGTTTATTAGAGGTGGCACAATTACAAAAAACAGGGCATCCCCGAGAGATCAAACCCTGTCTGGGATTAAGAGCCTCTGTCCCTTCTCTTATCCTCCCTCACTCGGTGGGGTTTCCTCCATCTTTACCCTTCTCTGTTCTCTCATCGTCCGCCGCTCTCACTCCTCCGCTCCCGCCTTCCCCCGTTCCCACTTCTTCCTCTCCCCCGGCTGTGATGTCCTTGAGGGCCTGCTGAAGCTCCCATAAAGCCTGCAGTAAATGGCTCTAATCCGGTAATAAATGGCTGTGTCCTACAGACAAGGGTGTGAGGCTGCTGCAGCCACGGCTTTATCAGATGGAATGGTATTGGCACACACATGCGCAGGCATACACACACATTCACAGATGTAATAGAAGCCGCATGGATGCTCTCTCTCGCGCACACACACAGTCATTTATACAGCTTCAGGTGGAGTCACATCTACTCTGATTGTGCTGCTTTTATGGATGCCATGCAAGAGCAGCGCCACTATTACCTTTAAATGATTAGAGATGCGACTGTGATGCATTATGATGATATGATCATATAGAGCTGTAGGAGCTGTTGCGTTGCTCTTTATGCTTGCTGGGACAGACTGTAACTGAATGAAGGAGCAGGGAGGGACACGGGGAAGAAGAAGAATAGTAATGTGACCTTTGGAGATACTTGGAGTTCACCTGTTTTTAATCAGCAAATACAATTGATTTTTATCTCCCCTGGTTTTATTTGTGTAATACTGTAGTCACTTGGTCCTCTGAGACTGGGCTTAAATGTATGTGTGTGTGTGTGTGTGTGTGTGTGTGTGTGTGTGTGTGTGGGAATGTCTTACAACCTCCACACTCCTTGTTGAGTTGTAACCCAGAGCAGCGCTTTCATTTTCCTGTCATAACGTGTATTGATTTTTCCCCTGTGTGCGTGTGTGTGTGGGGGGGGGGGTGTGGGTGTGTGTGGGGGGTGTGTGTGTGTGTACTTCCAGGTATATGTGCTCTAAGCTTCTGTTTTTGATCAGTGTATTTGGTTCTGTTCAGGTGGAGCTGACCGGCAGCAGCGTGTTTGACTACATCCACCCAGCGGACCACGTCGAGATGGCCGAGCGGCTGGGAATCAGGCCCCACCTGAGGGCCGAGGCCGGCTGCCTCACGGCCCCTGACAGCGCCTCCAGCTCCGCATCCACCTCCTCCCTGGCTGGTACTCCTGAACCTGGTACTGAAAAAAACACAAGGAAATTGACAGAACTGAGAAATAAGCAAAAAACAGTAAAATGAATTGAATATAATGCGAATCCTGCGGGGCGGATTTTCTATTTTACGTCTTCCTCTCTCATCCTCAACAGCTCCCTCTAGTCCTCATTCTCCCGCTGACGATCCTCCTGACCGTGGCTTCTTCATCCGCATGAAGTCCACGCTCACCAAAAGAGGCCTGCACGTCAAGTCTTCTGGATACAAGGTACAATCATTTGTCATCCTTTGAAAACATGCCTTTTATTATTCATAACTTTCCTATTTACCTGCTTGTTGTTGGGAAGCTAAAATAACAAGCAGACCATTGTCATTTTGTTTTTGGCACAGCCACGGTTTCATAGCTCTGTAAAGTTGGGCATTTTCAGCGCATTTTATGGCTGTGACCTTATTTCACACTGGACCGCTGCACTAACAGTTTACTGCACTCACTGCTGTAAAAGCATCGCTGCAGCATTCTTTAGCTCAGAATCCGACTTTGTGTCGTGTTCATGTTCAAAGCAAATTAATGAATCTTATATTTCTGACTTCCTCTTTGTTTTTGCTGTAATTTTCTCCTTCCCGGGTCGTCTAACCACCTTTCTAATGCATCGATCAGTCCAAAGTCCACCTGATTCTTATTCCATCCTGCAAAAATGACCTTGCGTGAAGGAAACACACACACTCACACACAGGTGTCTTCTGTCTTTCAGGTAATCCACGTGACAGGACGAATCCGCTGCCGCCCTGCGCTCGTGCCGGGCTCCACGCGCTCGGTGCGTCGACCGATGGGTTTGGTCGCGCTGGCACACACGCTCCCTCCCTCCACGCTTAATGAAGTCCGCATGGAGAGCCAAATGTTTGTCTTCCGAGTCAACATGGACCTACAGGTCACATACTGTGAGAACAGGTAAGGGTTTTTTTTCGAAGTTGACTCGTATGCACATTGAATATAAACAAATGCATATTTTTTGAAAAACATATTTGGAGTCTTGTATTGCTTTTCGAGAGCTCCCACTTTCATGTTTTTTCATGAGGAGCTGGCTGAGTACCCCGCCAGGTGGTGGTTTTAGAAGACACACCTGCCTCTGCTTAGTAGACAAATGTGTTTTTTTTTTTTTGTTGCATTTCTTCACAGGATCTCAGAGTATATGGATCTGACCCCAGCAGAGGTCGTGGGACATACCTGTTACCACTTCATCCACGTAGAAGACCTGGAAAACCTCCGGCAGAGCCACGAGGACTGTGAGTTACATCCATATGCATACGGAGTGTATAAAATTCATCCCCACCCTCTTTAGTCTCCACAGTGTCTGAACTTGAGGGGGGGTGATGAATGAAGGAGAGCCTGCTGGAGTCTCATTCTAAGCCGTTGTGATAGGCGCCCTCTGCTGCCATCATTATGAACTGCCTGACAAATAACTGGCTTCTTTTCCCTCCTCTCGTCTGCCGTATCCTGTCCTCCATCCTTTCTTTCCACCTGCCCACCGTCTCCTCCCAGTGCTGAGGAAAGGCCAGGTGGTGACCGGCTACTACCGCTGGCTCCAGAGGAGAGGAGGCTACCTGTGGATCCAGTCCACCGCCACAGTCTCCATCAACCACAAAGCCCCGCACGAACGCAACGTCATCTGGGTCAACTACGTCCTGAGGTCAGTGCAACCACAGCGGAGCCACGCTTTTTACTCCAGGACTGCTGATATGAAGCAAGTTTATATATGCAGGCACCACACTGTGTACAAAGATCCTTTGAAGGGATAGATGATGAAATGCGGAGGGATTATTGGAAGAGTTTCACTCCCTCCAACATGTGAGAGAACTGATGAGGATACTTTCAGAATAGTGACATCAAAGCAAAGCACATTACAAGTTAATGTTAATAGTTGAAAAGTTAATAGTTTTACATTTTTATATAAATATTGAAGATAACTGAAATTTGATCATAAGATGACACAAATTTTAGGTGTCTGAAGTCATCTTTTAAAATTTTAAAAACATGCAGTTAGTGAATATGCTTTTATTTAATTGCTGACTGTTTTTCCAGTTGAAAGGACAGATTCATATCATTTTAGTTATTTAATTGTCAAACATAACCCGGTGCTTTACGAGCTTTCACGCTCATCACATAATTTTACGAGATTGTTTGACTTTGTCTGAATAACTTTCCTTTTTTTTGACAAATTTGTATTTATCTATTCGTTTTTCTGCAGAGTTTCTAAACTTATTTATCAAACTCAGTCTTTCCAGCTGCTGTGATGCTGTTCATGTTGTCTTTAAACAGCAATGCAGCATCAGTCAGTCACAGCTTCACATCATGACTCTGAACCGACGTGATCTTATAAGAAGGCTTTGAAATGTATTAAGAAAAACTGGTTTCTGTTTACGTTTAAATGACCCTTTAAATGGAGCATTGCTGTAGTTTAAGGATTTATTTATTTACCACACAGGCACAACTGCACTTACCTCGACAAAATATGCTTTTCCCGTTTTTCCTCTTGTACACACACACACACACGTATTCACCCAGACACTGATGCAAATAGGCTCACTGCACACACACACGCACAAACACAGCACATAACAAAAAAAAAATCCGTGCACACCGAGCAGTCAGACAAAAACAAGAGGAGTAGGCTGAATTTCAATGCTAATTGGACTGAAGCTATATAATTACAACAAATGGATGTCAGAATTTTGGGGCTGAATGGTGTTTTAGTTAATTAGTGCTGTAATTACAAGAGCTCATTAACTTCTCCAGCAGCCTCCTCCTTGTCTGAGCTTAACTGTGTATAGGTGGGCTGCTGAGTGCAGTGTGTGTGTGTGTGTGTGTGTGTTTCTGTGTGTGTGTCTTGAAGGGCGGGGTCTGCCTATCTGTCTGTTGGCGTGTCAGTGCTCGTGTATGCGCGACAAGGGCTGTTGTTTGGAGAACTGGGTGTGTGTTAGGTGGAGGTTAGAGGAGTGTGAGGCAGTTTGGCTATTGGAGGTTGTTATTAGGCTGATTATATGTTGTTTCCATCTCTAAGTATTCACTCAAATCAGCACGGCGCTAGTGTTTTTTTTTTTAAAGCTGTAAGTGGTTTTAAGTGGTAGATGATCATTTGTGTTTACGTCCACCTTTTCTCCCTCCCTTTCTCCATTTTCACATCACTCCATCAATCCAGTCGAACGGAGTTGCCCGACACTCCTCTGGATCTGCTGCAGCTGCCAGAGAACGTAAGAGCAGAGCGACTTCGAGTTAGCTCGTCCCCCACCGACAGCTCCCCGCAGGCCCGAGGTAGGAAGCCACACGCATTACTACTTTCCCCTGATGCCCACTGACACACAGAAGCACTTGCCTGCACCTCCTCTTATCATAAAAATCTCCTGCTTTCTCAGGCTCGCAGCCAGTGAAGAGCTCAGTGGGGAAGAGTGACCCCGACAATAAAGGCAGAGACAAATTCACCGCGGCTGCCATCCAATCAGAGGACAGGAGGAAGCGCCTGCTGAGGTCCGAACCCGAAGGCGCTCCACCCGAAACCCGTCGCAGGCTGGAGGAGCTCCGTCACGCGGAGGAGAGCGTGTCGGCCTCCTCTGACCTGGCGAGCGAAAGCGAGGGGGAGGAGGAAGAGACAGAGTGGGACCAGGGGGCAGACAGTGACAGACTGAAACAGGAAGACGGCGGGGGAGGAGGTAAACAGAGCAGGGGGGGAGACACCCCGACTAGAGGGGAGAGGGGGGGCAGGGTGCACAACGGCCGGGCTGTGATCCAGCAGCTGAAGAGCGTAGTGACCCCGTCTCCCCTGCCTGGCAGCCCCAGCATCAAGACTGAGCATGAAGCCCTGACCGCCGGGGGGCGCTGGGGCTCACACACACAGACCTCCACCCAGCCCCAACCCTCACACGCACACACCCCCTCCAGCAGCCTCAACGGCGACAGCCCCACCACCCCGATCCCTGACTCTTCCTCCAGCAGTGAGGCCCCCCCAAAGGGGTTGTTCACTCCCCCGTCCCCGGCTTTGTCCCCCGCCATGTCCGTGTCCTCCCCGCTGCCCCGTGATGAGAGGGCCGTGTCAGGGGTGGTCAGTCGGAGCAGTGGCGGTGCGGGGAGCGGTCCTGACTTTGAGCTGCTCCAGAGACTGGCTGCGGGCGGCGCAGCGGGGCGGGTCCTCTTCCACCCCCTCGCCCTCGGCCCGCAAGGCCCGCAGAGCCTCTACGCTCCCAGCACTATCCGCTACGCTCCACCTGAGCTGCCCCCCTCCCACCACCACAGCGCGGGACACAGCGATGGCCTGCAGCTACGCTCGGACCACCACAAGGGACCCCCGCCAGCCTTCTTCCCCCACCTACAGCGGTTGGCCGGCTTGCCACCCTTCAGTGGTTTCTCCCCGTCTGACAGCCCTTTCTCCTCCGGCCTGCCCTTCTGTATGAATGGACTGAGGGGGGCTGCAGGCTCTGAGGAGGACTGAGACTCGGAGGGGAGGAGGTGAAAGGAGAAGATAAAAATGAAGGATGGAGCAGAGTGACAGACCAGAAAGAGAGACATTGAAAAGGGCAGGAGAGACAGAAGTGGCAGGACATTAAGCCTCTGAGGACGTTACTAATTGGACAATGAGTTGAATAACTGCGATCTAAAATATGTGACAAGTCGCTGCCATAGGGAATTACTGTGTCTGCCGATTGTGGACAAGTGACAGTGACTCACTGAGAAACCGGGACATGGAAACTTTTGACTGATTGTCCCTCAAGACTTTCCGTCTCTACAATAATGAACTCCGCTCTGTGTCTTTCTCTAGACGACTGTGTTGATTTCTGTGTCTCTTCCACTCAGAGAAGCCATATTGTATATAGAGACAAAAACCATAAAGACCCTCAGCTCACATCCTCCTCACTGTCACTCCAATTAACCCAATTAACCCTAAAGCCAGTAGAAAGAGATGAACAGAGATGTCTGTAGGAATGAAAGTGACTTTGGAATATAAAATTTTTATTATTGCAGTATTATAAAAAAATCATCTCTTCCACTGAGATCCAGGTGAGACTTTGATTATCGGGTTTCCCTTAAAAGAGATGGAGACAGCCCACTGGTGTTTTTTGTATTGAGATTCAAAATAATAATAATGGAAAAAAAATCCAAGTAGTCGTTAAAGCACACTGTTGGGACAAAAATATGAATAATGTAGTCCCAGACATTCCATTATGTATAAGGGAAGAAAATGCAATGCAGACAGGACGCTTTTTCTGTTGTCTGATCATAGAAAGTCATTTGTTTAACTGAGTATTAATTATAGTATATTATGTATGATGCTGCAGTTGTGTTTGTGTATGAAAGCCATATAATTTTCTTTTTTATTTCTAAAGGTTTTTATTGATTTTAGATATTCTTCACCAGATAAAACAGATGGAAGGATGGTGTGGAAAATGTGTCTCGACAGACAGAATGACTGGATGCACAGTATCATCCAAATACCTTTTTTTTTTTTAATTCTAAAAGAAGATGTTTCTGAAAATGTTTTTAGGAGAGGAAGTGGTGCTGGACAGAAGTGTTTATTATCATTGACACCTCTGTGTTTTCCTGAGCGCTTAGTGAAATTTGTTCTGGTGTGAACTCAAAGCACTTCATCACTTAAAAGTCACTGTGTGATCCTGTTAAAACAGACGGTGTCATAGCCTGACCACAGTGCAGCGGAGGGGATAAACGGTCACTTAAAAAGGCAGAGAAATAAACAGACCAGGTGTGGTCGTTAAAAAAACGACCATCAGAGGTCAATAAAAAAAAAAAAGAACCGGAATTATTCTGAGATTGGTTTCAGTCCAGTTCAGACAACTGGAAATAAAGTTTTCCATTAGAGAGTGCAAATCGAAAACACTTTAAATTCCTGTTTCACGCTGACTGATTGGAGTTCCTGAAAAAAACAGACAAACACAAAACACTTTTTATGCAAAAAAAAAGAAAAAAAAATGAAACAACAGGATTTTTTAATTAGTGCTCAGAATATTTTATCTTCCATTTGAACTGGAGTCACAAACAATTTGGCGGTGGTCTGAAAGATACTCAAACAACTGAGAATCGTCTCCCCTAAATGTGATATTTAACATTTGGCCTCTTTTCGACGAAACGCTGGGGTCAGTGCGGCCAAACGCATTATTAAAAAAATGTGAGGACTGACACATTTTTTTACAATAATAACCAAGGAGACAAAAACATCAGATCATTCTCCAGCACTTTGGATTGAAGTCATTCAAACTGATCTGTCTGAGTGTTGCTTTTGTTTTGCTTCCACATTGAGATTACGGTCGTCAGTCTGACCCGAGGGCTCCGTTTATGTGGAAATCTCCGACGTTCTGATGTCTGACAGATAAAAAACTAAGTATAAACCCTAATTGTTCAGATCTGACGTGCACTACTCACCCATACTGTAGCTGTCACGTACAAATATGTGTGAGTACACATATTCTGGTGTGTTTACTGGTTTAATGTGTGCGTATGACTGTGCGTGCGCTTGCTTGTACAAGTGTGTGTTTGTTTTTTTTGTTTGTTTTTTTTATGTTTTTCGGTTGAATTAAATAGCTAACCCTTTGCCCATCACTGTGAAGCTAACGTTATCCTCCCATCTTTGTGAATACTCCACCCACACCTCATCAAATAAAATGAACAAATGTAAAAAGAAAAACAGTGAAACAGATGAAAATAACAATAAAATATTCCAGTAGAGGAGCACAAGTCAATGCTTTGTTGTTTCTTTCTTGCTTCTGCACAGCACATAAATTCAACAATTAAGATATATGAAGTGGCATTATCAAATTTATGCTTTATATAGTTAATTAAGGTTTCATCTGAGATTCAAACAGATCACTTGGGGCACATATTTTAAGGTAATTACGTTTGTCCTACATGACATTTGTTACATTTTTTTAAGTTTTAATCAGTTGCTAACATGCATCTCTTTCACAAAACATCAATATTTCAGACATAAAGCAGACATTTATGTGCAGCCTGTCGCCATACCGTGTGTGTGAGGCTAACATAAATTCAAGCAACACGCAGCCAAGAATAGCAAACACAAGGGAGGAATCAGCGGCAGGATAAATATACAAGATGTCTGTGTCACGGCGAGCAGTTGCGTGTGATCAACAAAGCAGGTGGGCGATCTTGCATATCCCTGGAGTGGACAAAACACGATAAAACACACAATAAAACACAAGAATATTGATCCTTAATAAAAAAAAAAAGGAAATGGTGGAGCAGGTGAGAACAACTCTGGCATGAAGCAAGACATCGCTCGAGTGTGTTGGATCCAGACTTTACCATAAATTCATCTGAAATGAACACAATAGCACAGAGAGCACATGGAGAGTGTCTGGCTTATGAGAGGCTATATGCGGCCATGCATCACTGTGTGTGTACATATGTGTGTGTGTGTGTGTGTGTGTGTGTGTGTAGGTTGGTGCTTTGCGTGTGTGTCTGCGTGTGCATCTCTGTGAATTTGTGAGTGTGTGTGTGTTGTCTGAAGCAGCCCCAGGGAGGGGCTCTGACATTGAAGACGGGTTAAATCCTGTTTTACATTCAAGTGGCAGGCCCTAGTTCATTAGAGTGAGGATCATTCCTCCTCAAGACCAAAGGAAGCGCATACTAAACAAGAGCAGTTGTTGGGGAGAAAATGCCATTGTACGTGCAAAACCGTATGTACTGTATAAGTGTGTGACTCTGTGTGTGTGTGTGTGTGTGTGTGCTGATGTGCTCTGAACAGAGCTGCACAATAATCTCAGGTTTCCTCTTTATATCTTCTTTTCTGTGGAGTACAGCCTTTATAAAGCGAAGTAAAGGTGCGGCTTGTACGGATGAAATCTATGCGTGTCAATATGCATGTGTGTGTGTGTGTGTGTGTGTGTATGTGCACAAGTCATGGCAGCTCTCCTGACTGTCTTCCACTCAGCCTGTCATTGAGTCACCCATATGCCCTCTCTGTCACTGACTTTGATGGCTTATCTTACCCCCTGAATTGGAGTCGCGCTCCCGGGGGAAATACCTTAGCACATGTAAATGCATCTGAAAGAGTGAAAATATGGGTAGGAATAATAGAGTGAGGGATGGAGGGAGACACCCAGACAGCTTCCACCTGTCGTGGGCTTACTGCACCTCCACATCTCCCTCTGTCCTCCATCCCTCCTCCGCTACCTCTACTATTTTCATCTTTGTCATTGTTTCCCAACAATCTCCTCGTCCTCCTCTCAGGAGAAGGCCAATCCATAGTTAATGCAGTTCCCAAGGCAGATCCTTTGATCCATACGTATGGCATTTAACACCTGAGAGCAGATGAGCAATCTGCTCTCAAAATAAGCAGAGGTTGTGGCTCCTACTTTCAGGGCTGAGCGTGGATGTGCGGCTCAGCTTTGGAGATGTGTGAGGTTAGACCTGGACTCGGAGCTGTGGCTGGTGTTGTGGTTTCTGCGAGCTGCTTGGGGGTCTGGGGTGGAAGGTGTTTGTCAGTGAGGGCGCGTCTCCTGCCTCTGGGCGCCCTGCCCTTTAGACGCGCCAGGCCTCAGGAGCCTCCTGCATGCCAAACAGACCTGTGCAGTCAGATGCAGCCGTGGAGGAGAGAAGAGGAGAGGAGACGGGAGGAGAGGAGGGGAGGGGAGGAGAAGTGAACGTGAGGAGGAGTCCAGAAAGACAGAGGCTCGAGGGCGAAAGGGTAGAAGAGGATCTGAGCGAGGGAGGCGAGGGGCTCGAGGGGAGGAGGTGGGGTGCTGGTCACACTGCAGCAGCCATCTAGACACACCCTGCATGTGAAACACGACTGCACTGAAACGCCCTGGGAATCAGCGAAGGAGAGGTGGGAGGAGAGCGAAGGAGAGAGGAGGAGAGGAAGAGAGGGTGACACTGAGGTGAGTCTCAACAGCAACACTGTGTGTCGATGGCCGGGAGATATCACAGACCTTCGCCCTAGCCCAGTCAGTGATAGTTATCACAGACAAAGCCCCCCCATCACCAACACTCCCACACACACACACACACACACACACACACACACACACACACACACACACACACACAGTCAACCGCATGCTGCCCTGTTCAGTTCATATATTCACACATGCTCGCAGATGAGCAGCTCATTATAAAAATTATGCATGTACAGCGTGTGTGTGGACAGTTTGTACATCTTTTGACTCCTGCTGTAGCGAGAGTTACTACCGACTCTGACAGCGCTTTCACATTAAAGTGCGCCCTGTTTGCACAGTGCAGGCCTTTATTTGTGCTGATAATTGGCTGGAATTGAAGGTTTTTGATTTTGTTTTATATTCAAGCTCTATAGGGAAGAGAGTTTTGATGAGAGTGTATGTAGGTATTTAATTATGGTGTGTGTGTGTGTGTGTGTGTGTGTGTTCTTTGTATTACAAATCTCCTTTATGTCTCCACCAGGGCCCCAGCTAATGGTGAGGACACTGAGGTCATGTCCTCTGTACTTTGTCTGGGAATTAATCTGTTCCATCACACTTGGTGGGTACATGATGTAAGTATTTTATAGGCTAATTCCACTTATTCCCACCCCTGCGGAAGGGTGTGTTGGCAGGACCATGGTCAGGTAAGGGGGGGCCGCATTGACCCCCATCACTACAAGCAGCTTTGTTATATGCTCAGAGACCAAAAAATAACCAGGACTTCTATACTGGAAAAATACAGCGTAGTTAGATTTAGACATTTGTTTTGGAATATACACCTCTGATTGATCTGGGGACCTCTTGGAGGGGTCATGACCACCGGTCTACAGCCATGTTCCAAAAACATTAAAACCCCATATTTAACTGAAAATATCACAGAGACAAACATATCAGATGTTGAAACAGAGAAATTTCATTGTTTTTTTTGAAAATGTTATCCTCATTTAGAATTTGATGCCAGCCACACTTTTCAGAAAAGCTGGGAAAGTGGCAACAAAAGACTGGAAGAGTTGTGAAATGCTAAAAGTAAACAGCTGGTGGAACAGCTCACAGTTAATTAGGTTAACTGGCAACAGGTGAGTAACAGGACTGGGTATAAAAAGAGCATTGCAGAGAGGTTGAGTGTTTCTGAGGTAAAGATGGAGAGGGGTTTCATTTTCTGGATTTCATGTTGTTAAAGGATTCCAAGAAGCTGAAGAAATCTCTGTGCACAACGGACAAGGCTGAAAAGTGTCCTTGGCTGTGATCTTCAGGCCTTCAGACGGCACTGCAGTGAAAACACACTCGATTCTGTGGTGGACGTCACCGCATGGGCTCAGGATCACTTCCAAAAACCATCGTCTGTGAGCACAGTTCATCACTGCAGCCAACAAACGTAAGCTCCACCGTGCATCAACCGACTGAGGCGAAGCGGGAAACCACTGGACACTGTGTCCTTAAGAGGAGAGCGGCCATCCGGCTTGTTATCAGCGCACAGTTTAAAAGCGTTGTGTTAAAAGAAGAGGTGATGCAACAGAGTGGTAAACATGACCCCATCCCAACATCTTCTAAACGTGTTGCTGGCATCCGATTTCCAAAAAACAGTGAATTGTCTCTTTCAACATTTAATATATTGTCTTTGTTCTATTTTCAATTAAATACGGAGTTTAAATCATTTGCAAATCATTGTTTCTACATGTTTCACACAGAATCCCAACTTTTTTTGCAAATGGGATTGTATTTTTAAGATTTTTGGTATTTCTGCTTTATTGACAGCAGCAGCTACGAACACAGAGGGAAAGGCAGAGGAGAGACAGGATGACATGCAGCAAAGGGCCCTGGCTTGAATCGAACCCCGGTGCTGGGATCAGGACTCGACCCGCACACCAGGTGAGCAGCCAGGGCGCCCCCCACTGGTCTATTTGAACGGTGAAAGCAACAAAAGCACACAGATGTCTGGACAGATGTCTTCTCGCTTTATTACTGTATGTACAGGAGGGTGCATTGAAAGTTGTGCAAACAGTAAACAAAAGCAAACAATAGTGAACCTGATTTCCACACACAAACTCAATATTATCGACTTTTCCATACTATCAACTACTCTGTACATCCATTAAGACAGCAACTGTGCTGATCACCAGATGGTGTAAAATCCACTCAAAAGGTAAAACTGTACATGAATATCAACAATACAGAGCAAAATATGTAACCACAGAAAAAGCTGTGAAAAATACCATTTCCAAAAGTCCAGAGTTGCTATAATGACAAGTGCTACTGCCCTTCCAAACCAAAATTAACTCCACAGGGTGACTTCAACCTCTGTAAGGAAAAAATAAAAAATAGATTCGAAGCCCTCAGTGATTTGCAATGGAAAAAAAAAACCTGCACATAGTATGTAGTTTCTCTCTAGATCCCACATCACAACCAGCTTGTTTATTTCAAGAGTTTCATGAAAACTTCAAGTATTCAATCAGTTAACTATGTCGACAGAGATGACAAAACAAGCAGCATCCGAGCAGAAACAGTCGGCTGAGAAGCTCGACGTGCAGCAAATATGATGTTCTGCCTGTTCTGCCTGTGACAGTGAGGATTAAAAAATAAAAATAAAAAAAAAATCAATACAACTTTCAGACAGGTTGATAAGTGAAGCAGCTTTTGTGTGATTAAAAGAAATCTTTAAAAAAAAAAAAGCTAATTTATTCACCAGAAGTGAATGTAGTCAAACTACCAGGAATTTCAGCGTTTTCTCAAAGGTCTGAAAGTCTTGACCTTGACAATAATCTTTACATCTCACACACACGCACACACGCACACACACACACAAAGGGAAACCCTGAATCAAAGCAGCACACACACCCTTTTCCACTCTCCACATGACGCGTCTACTTGTTGGGCCCCTTGCCGTCACTGTCCTCACTGTCATGGGAGCCGCGGTAACCCCGGTGCTCGCGCCTCTCGCGGCACTCCCGGCACTCGTCCTCGTCCTCTCCCTCCTCCTCCTCGTGGATGATCTCCACCTCCAGGCGGCCGATGTAGAGAGATACCGCGCAGAGCCAGAAGAGGGCGACGGTGCCCACCGCCGCGCTTTGGAGCAGCATCGCCGGCACAGACAGCAGCATCATCCTCCGGAAGGCAAAGATGCTGCCGATGTACGAGGCGCCGCCAAACGACACGCACACACCGCCCAGGACAAAGAAGGCTGAGGGGAAAACAGATTGACACGGCGTCATTACACAGATCCTCACTGCAGTTAAACGCGGGGCGGAGGCAGGCCGGGTCTGCATATTCTCTGAAGAATTTGAGCGAAAGCAAAAAGGTGAAATCTCTCCTGGTGCGGCCTTGATCGATCTTCAGATGCGTCTAAGGAAATAGAACAACATGCTTTTCATCTGACATAAATAATGTCACCTTCATGACTTCATTTAGCACCCCTGGTTTTTTTGTTTTCACACATTAATGTGCATCAGACTCAATGATTTACTGGAGGTCTCGCTTAATAAAGAATGTAAAAACTCAAAACTGGCATTTCAGGCGGCCGTGACATTGGCTACAACTAGATATCAAAGATCTCGCCTCCTTATTCACTCAAGATTTTAGTCAATTGCAGAAATCCTTGTGAAATTATTCATTTCGATCAAAAGATAAAATCCATTGCAAGGTTCTCCGAGAAAGTGATTGATTTCAGGACAAAAGCAGCCGAGGTGTGCGGACGCATTAAAATGCTTAAACAGAATTCTGGCTATTTCACGGACATTCGTTGATTTTCATTGAGTTTTTTTAATCCACTAGTTTTAAAGAATTTAGGACTCCACCCAACCTTTCATTACACCTCTTGAATGGCAACCCACTGTTTGTTATTAGCTCAGGCTACCAGTGTACACAAAAGAGAGCCGGAGCCGGTACCATATCCTGCTTCCCGTCCGACCTCGCTCTGGACAAACGCGATGACCCCGATGCCTGTTGCCAGCAGACCGTTCCTGAACCACGAGAGGAATCCTGCAAAACAAAACAAAGCCAGAAATAATCAGCTGATGTGTTACAGCTCGGTGTGTCCCAATTACCCATACTACTACATATTACACTTGAGTTAACAGTGTGTTCTGCATGTTATGCATCATCAAAAACAACTGATGGACACACTGACGCTCTGCAGAGGACTGCAGCCATCCCAGCTGATGGCAACAATAGAAAGGTGTGATAGATTTCTTTTTTTGCAGGTGTGCAGGGCCAGATTTTTCTCAAATTGTTATCATTTTTTTGTCCAAGATCATCCTCCAGTTGGGCAAAAAAATAGCATGAAACTTCGAGCCAAATCTTTCTTTGTAAAGTTTAGTTGGCAGAAGAACTCCGAGGCTGCTGTTAGACGTCCATCAGTGAACAAACTGCATCGCTAAACAACAGTTTAGTGTGAAAATTTAGATAGTATGAACTGTGTGTATTTAATATGTAGAAGTAAAAGAGGAAGTGGGACACAGCTGTAGTGTTCACACGTCCAAATAGCTCCGAGTGGCTGTGAAACTTCTTCTAAATCTAATACCTCGAGGTCAGTGCTGCAGTATTTACAAGAAAACGTCCAGTGGAAAATAGGCTGATTAAAGCAGAGATAACAGACGTCTTTCATCTCTAATGTTTCTCTTCTTCAGTCCACTGCAGATCTCTAATATAAAGTACATGTGATCGACTGAACAGCCGTCATTTAAGCTCACTCTGGCTGATTGGACCTCTGCTCAGGTCGAAGTTAAAGTTTAAGGGAATAAGATTCTGGTGCAAGTCGTCCCTCCTTTTAAGTTCAACTAAACCTGCAGGAAAAGTTGCCGGAAAGCAAGAGACACCAACCACAAACAGTGTGATTTTCCACACTTTCCAGTTCACTATAATTACTTAAGTGCACTGGCTCGTCTCTCCACCCTGTGCCGCCTGCTTAACACAGTCGTTCAGTCACTTCGGGCTCTGGATAAATTTGAGAACCCCTATTTTACAGATTATTTATTGATAGTGAAAATGAGTGACAGATTAATCAGTAATGAAAATAATAATTATGTTTTACGTGTGTGAAATGTTTTGTTTGATGTCAAGCAGAACTGTGGAACCCTTGCGATCAATTTAATGTGATTTTTCACACATTTATACTCATTAACATTGGAAAAACATGCAGATGCACACTGATACGATCTTACTCCACAACAGATTTTGGTTTAATGCACTGTTGTTGTCGTGTTATGTCAGTGTTGTTAAACGCTAAACGTCTAATCCTGCTTGAAATAATGATATCAAACTAGCTGTCACAGGTAAAACACCTGTTCTATCATCACTAAACGTGTCCTTAAAGGCAGCACACCCTGAAGCTTCATCCCATGAGGGGCCCGTGGGGCTGGTGCAGGTGAACCACACATACAGTGTGAGATTGAAGGTCTAAGAAAACACAAAATTTCACATTTCCAGCAAGGTTACCTGTCTCGTGTGACTTTCTCAGCATCTGAAAAAATTAGAGAAGACAGCTATTAGAGGCATCCACCTCTAATTTAATCAATATGCTGTGTTTTGAAAAAGTATCTGTTGTGGATGTATAATGTCTGCGGTGTGGAAACGGTCTCCATGATCTAAACGTGCAGTATTTTCCTGCCGGGCGAAACCCACCAAAGCGTCCGCCTTGTCGAGGTCTGTGAGCTGGTACTGCTGCTGCTCAGGCCCCCGGTTCTTCACCCACGGTCCCTTCTCTCCGACCCGCAGCCGCGACGAGCCGTTCAGCCTCCGCAGCGGGGCTCCGGCGCACGGAGGCCGGACAAGCTTCACTACCCGGGCGAGGTGGGACACGGCCGGCGACAACCGTCTTCTCATGTACAAACTCAAGAAAGCCATCACATCACGAGTCCCGGCTAGCTAAAACACGAGCAAGGAAGAAAAAAAAAAAAAAGAAGAAGCACAACACGACCTCTGCATGCCCTGTGAACTCTCACCTGGTCAACGACAACCCGGAAGAGTCTCCCGGAAAACACGGTACGCAAAAGGTACGCAGAGATATTACAGCGCCATCATGCGACTGTCCTGAAATATACCCAGCTGAATTATGAAAAAGACTAATTGTCATTATGTTAAACCACAGATGATTTTTCTTTTCATTTAAATCAACGTTTCTTCTCTAAATATAGATTAAGTAAAATAACCTGCAATTACATACTCGCACCACTCGAGGGCGCCAGAGCACAGCGCTGTGACTTATGACACGTTCACATTTATTTATTTATTTTATTGCAGTTTTTAAACAGTAGGACACAGACCAGACACAACTAAATAAAACGATTCAAAAATCTTAACATACTCAGAGGCAAAATGCACATTCGCAAGTCTTAAAAATGAGGATAAAGTAAATAAATAGTAAAAATAGTGAACTCTTATTATTATGATTTTTTTGTTTTTGTTTTTGTTTCATTTACACATTTTTCTGGGAGACTTTTAGGATGAATTTGAAAAATCATGACAGAAAAGAGAGACTGGGGGTCTTAGTTCCTTCCATTTGTAACAATAGCTTTGGTTATTTAACCACAAATAAAATTAGATTGGTTAGTGTGCTTTGTACATTTCTGCCAAACTCAGATATTACATCGTTTTAGTCATCATTCTGGAGGCTGTGGATCAAAATACCAGACTTATGCTACTGGAGGATGGCAAAAAAAAGTGGTTTCAACACTTGACAGATGATACATGTCATGATTTTTGGCAAGTTAGATAAAAAAAAAATGGACAGAAAAGAACATTCTTTATCCCAATTCAGCATAAATATTAACTAGAAAACTTAAATGGCAAATCTGTGGTTTTAAGCCTACACACACAGTTATTATCCTCCTCTTTTCTTTGCAAATCGTGTCAAATACACCCACATACTGACACTGTCGAACGCTGTGTGCATACCCGCTGAACCTGTGTGGATGTGAGGCACAGATCTGTGTCCTCAGTGAGGATGAGTGGACGGCCTCTTCCTGAGGGTCTTTTGTCTTTTTCCTCCCGCTGGGACCTACAAAGACCACGCCTGTCATACCTGATTGTTCAGTGTGAGGAGCATGGAGAGCTGCACAGGAGCCTCAGATGGGAGTGTGTGTGTGTGTGTGTGTGTGTGTGTGTGTGTGTGTGTGTGTTGACAGTGAGGTCTTTTACAGACAGCCAAATCTTTGATGTGATGCGCAGCTGACCCTGTGGTCGCTCTCACGCCACTGACCCCAACACAATGGGAGAGTGATGTTTGTACACACACATACATTCACGCACACGTGCACGCACTCACACAACAGTTATGCAGCTTACAACAGTCCAATTATTTTTGCAACATCAGTATATTTCTGAAAAGGAGACATCACCTTCAGTAAAACACACTCGTACAGGATTCTTGTATTTAGACCTGTATAATACTATAGGTGATTAGTCATAGTGTCAAATATTTACCATATGTACCGTCTGTATACTAATCAATAGATGATGTAAGTCACTATATTGTGTATATGTTTTAGAACAGTAATGAAAATACAGATCACATCTATGCAGAGCCTTACATGTGCATGTAATGCATGTAAAATGTTGTCATAAATGACATATTTTATCATATATTAGTGGGTGTTCCATGAACGACAAGACCTGGTTTACTTTCTCTACAAATCCTGATCCATGTGAGGCTAAATAAAGGATTCCTCTGATTTTTCAGGCCTTTCACTGAATAGTGTTTCTGGTCAATATCTGCAAGGATCATCAACTTTTTCAAAAGTGTTTATTCCTCTAAACTTTAGACAAAATGTCTTTCACCAGAGATCTCTGATTCGTATGCTTCTTTTTAATATGTATTTAGTATTATGTCATATTTTGGTGATAAGATTACTGTGCATGTACACACACACACACACACACACACACACACACACGCAGTCATTTTCCCACCATTTTTGGGGCATTACACTGACTTACATTCATTTCCTGGAGACTTACCTAACTCTAACCTTTACCCTAACCTTAACTTTAACTCAAGTCTTCACCCTAAAATTTAATGATGTACATTATGGGGACCAGCATTTTGTCCCCATAAGGAAGGTGAGTCCCACAATGTGACTCTGTACACAGATTTATGTCCCCACAATGTGAGGAATACATGGCCACTGGGTGTGGTCCAGGCTTCCCAGGATGCTCTCCAGGACAATTTCCTGATAAAGACCTGTGTGTGCGTGTGTGCGTGTGTGCGTGTGTGCGCGCGTGCATGTGCGCATGTATTACTCACATTGTGGGGACAAAAATCTGTTTACACAGTCACATGTGGGGACAAAATACAGGTCCCCACAATTTAAAAACAAACAAAACAAAATAAAGACTGAGGATAGGGTTATGGGTTAGGTTAGGTTAGGTATAGGGTTATATAGGCAAATAGTGGTTATGGTTAGGGTTAGGGTAAGTCTCCAGGAAATGAATGTAAGTCTATGTAATGTCCCCACAAGTGATGAAAACCCCGTTTCAAACTGTGTGTGTATCTTGAACACACATGTTATTCTGCACACTCATGCATCCATGGAGCGTATTTCCAAGCGTCCAAAGATAAATACCAAGCCAGGCACCTTTCCATGTGTTTAGACACCATGTTCAACAAGGATGAACACATTCAGTTCTTGGTGGTCCAACAATTTTCCGTTAATGACTACTTTACTGTGGTGCCACTGACGTGAAAATAAGTGTAATGAGTGAGTGAGTTGTGTTGACACCATTATGTTTTAACCAATATGAAAGATGCATATTGTCTGCACAAAAAGGCTAAACACTGTAAACTGCAGCGATGCACTGACTGTGATAATAGTGCATGATGATACTTTATTGAGTAATGTAGATGTTGGTACATTGCGCAGTAAAAAAATAAGATGTTGGACACGTTTCAAAGAAATGAACTCAGACCATCACGTTCTACATCTGTGTTGCGCTCTTTTAGTAAACAGTGCTAATACTTGTGACGGCTTCTTCCTCTCTTTCATGGACGAACTGTGTCTCAGGGTCACTTTTCATGCTGCAGTAAAGTGCAGCGTGGACAGAACAGTTTAGGCATTTTAACTTATCTCTATGAGCTATTTTAAGGAGGCCCAGCGGCACGGTTGATCCTCAGACTCCCCTGCCTTACACTTCACTAACCCGTACCACACTGTCCTCACTGCTGTCACTCACTGTCTTTTCCCTTTGCTCTCATTTCCTCAGTTTTCCCCAACAAGCCCTCTTCCTCCTGGCTCTCTCTCTCTCTCTTTACTGTTGTGCATTGCGCAAGTCTGGAAGACTGGGATCTATCATCATGATGCTTTTTATGTATTTCCTGTCTGATTTTATTTCCTTTATTGATTTTGGGCATGGTTATATAATTCTGGATTAGACTGAAACTCTCCTGCAGGGCTTTTATAATTCAAATTCCCATCTCACCTGCTGGTGTTTTGCAAATCTGTCTCTTTGACACCAGCTCGATTTTTGATGCCATCCCATCAGTTTTCTCTTTGCTTTCAACACACTGCAGCTGTCTTCATCACGGTGTCTCTGCATTTTTCAGGCTCTGAAATCTCTCTCTCTCACTTCTTAAATAAATAAAAAACTGTCCTTGATACCAAGTGCTGCTGTCTATTTTTAAAGCGTTTAACTGGCATGACATTCAACATTGGTGGTGTCATGCATGCAGTGCCAGCATTTCATTCTCAGTCTTGCCAGCACATGTTAAATGTACAGACGTACATTCATCATGGTTTACTTTTAGATCATACCCTGAATGTGCAGGCTTGACACACACACACGCACATAGGACACTGCAATTAAACAGTGAAAATAAAAGCCGCTCTTTACAATAATATATTCACTAACAAATGTTTTTAAGCCCTGTTACCAAAAAAAACAGACAGCTCAGCAAAAGTAGAAGAAGTAAAAGAAGTAAGCGGGTCTGCTTAAAGGCCTCAACTGTCTGTTAACTCGTCGTTATCCTCTCTGCTTGATTCCTGTGGTGTCAACAGAAAAGAGGAAAGAGAGACAGATAGAGAGGAGGAGGAGGAGGAGGAGGAGGAGGAGGAGGAGGAGGAGATGTGTATACGTGCAGAGCAGCACTACTCTGTGTTGCACAGTCTGGGGGATTCCAGCCAGCTGCGTTGGGAGCACTGACCTTGGCAAAGAGTACACTGTTTTTCAGTCGCTGGGACAAACAAGTGTTGGATAGAAGTGTCAACTGGTCAGCAGACAAATGGTTTACTGACATGAAGTAAAGGGGAGACGCTAATGAGTCAGTGAAGTGCCTGAAGACAAGGACACAAATTTGAAAAGAGGCAAGAAATTAATACACAGCAGTGGTGGAATTTAGCTTAAGTGCATTTACTTTGTGCATAATGAAGCACAGATTTGAGGTACTTTAACTGCCACCAGGGGAGTGTTACACTTTTTACTCCACTACATTTATCTGACAGCTTTAGTTGCTTTCCAAATTAAGATTTTTGCACAAAAAAAGGAAGCGTTAATAAAATATGATGCTTTGATATGAATTAAAGCACAAGTTCAGCTGCAATGAGTTAATTGATTAATCAATTAATCAAACATTAGCTGGCGACAATTTGGATAATAATTTAAGATTTTTTAAGCAAAGATGAAGCATTTATCACATGTGAGGATTTGCTTTGAGGTTTATCCATAAGAGTTTTTACAAAGTTAACAATCAATTGATTAAAAGAGAAAATATCCAGCAGATTGATCCATAGTGAAAATCAGTAGTATGTAGTCTTATACAAAATAATTAAAAATTTGCTTCAACTCAACCAGCTGCAACAGTAAAACTCTTCTTTTCCATTGATGCATGAGTCCCAGTAATCGAATGATATAATATATCAGTATCACAGCCACAAGGAACATTTAATATTTTAAGTGTTTACCCTTTTTAGTATAGCAGTACACCATTTATTTATAGTATACCATTTTATCTAAATTACATAATAAAGTCATATTTCATTATGTAAACTGTGTATTGTAAGTTATTTTGAGGGAAAATACCCAGATGTACCAACACTACAGGATACAGGATGGGAAGCCGTCGGGGTTATTTAATGTCGCAGGTGTGTGAATGTGTGTGTTTCCAGGCTTGTTTTTTCCTTTAATTATCGTACAGCTTTCCTTTTGATCTCCTGGCACATGGGAGCCCTGATTTATTTTGAGGCGACTTTGTTTTCTCTGATCGTAACTCCTCTGTCGATGACATTGTTGGAGCCTACATCTCGGCCTAATCGTTTGCACACATGCGCTTGTACTTTAAATCAACACCTATGTCCGCTGTGACAAAGTCAATGTTAAGTTCTGTGCCAGATGTTTAATTTTTTTTGAGGTTCAAACGCCACCGTGGGCAATGCAGGAACTTGGTACGGACTCTCTGCTCCAATCAAAGCCAAACAATGAATCATGACTTTCTCAGTAACATCTGACCGCTCTGGTCGCTTGGCAGTGGCCAAACTTGGAGGCATTGTGTTATTTCCTGTCAACTTTACTCAGTGAGTACGCGGTGCTATTTGAACGATGAACTTATTATGCCAAACGCTGGTGGTAAGAATTTCGTTTGTCCCTCTAAGCACACTACCTCTCTTTATTTCTTCACCCTTGATGAGGGTCAACCTTTGGCCAGCTGTGTTGTGGAAAAACTGCCTCAGAGACACACTAATTCCCACTCACATCTCCCTTTTCCAGGTAAACGCCAATAAAATTGTGCCACATCTCCATATCAGCAACAATAAAACATGCAATGCATGCTGCAGATTCCTGACATGAGCTCTATTACCGATAAAATGGCAATAAAACCATCTTTGACCAACACACTGGTAGAACTGCATTGTGACTGCAGCCTACATTAAGGTTACACAATGCAGCCATTCAACACGTGTGCTGAGATGATTAACAGAAACATGATCTACTGACCATAGATGAAGCATTTCCCAAACAAGTTCTCTATTCAGCCAAACAAATGTGTTCTTCATGTTAAAATATCTGTTCCTGTCTCATGTGCCCACAGACCCGATCGAATCGATAAGTAATTGCAGCGTGACAGTTTGTTCATGACTGATGACTCAATTGTTAGCTTCCTGTGTTATTTCTGTACCAAAGCGTTTTACTTTACTCATTTTACTTAAATTTACTCCTTTACTCAAATTCTTACATGTTAACAAATCTCCACTGGCTGATTTTACGCAATCATGTAGTTAGAAATTTGTCTTGTTCTTCTCTGCTTCTGTGAATAAAGCCTCATATGAGCATTCCCCTGCTGTTATATCATCAAAGACCAGAAACTGGACCAAAATATGATCTTTTCACCTACGCAGATGCATCCATCAATAGAACAATGAAACCTAGAATTGTTTTTTGATCTCTTGGCTGCAAAATGTCTTTTGCTTGGTCGAGTTCAATGACTTGGCAAGCATGTGGTCAAACACAATCGATCCAAGGCCTGATAGGTCTGTTATAAACCTTAACCCCATCTTCCCTTCAGCTTCACAACTTTTCTGTGTTATTCAGCATTTTGGGAAACATGCTTATTTGTGTTCTTGCTTGGATTTTGATGAGAGGACTGATACCACTCACATGTCTGTACAGCATATGGCGCTACAGCTAGCGGCCGATTAGCTTAACTTAGCCCAAAGACTGGAAACGGGAGGAAACAGCATCTCTGGCTCTGTTCAAAGGTGACTAATTCTGCTTTAAAATCTCACTAATTAACAAGTTTTATGTCATATTAATATTTTGTGTAAAAAAGAGGTCGTCTGTCAATCTCACATTAATGACAAGACTTCAGCACAGACATGAGAGTCTTAGCAAGAAGCTTGAGTTTATCTGAGAGTAACTCATTATGTTTTTACCTACAGAAGTTTGTGCATGCATATATCTTAATGTTTACAGTATACAGCATACTTACTTTACTTACACACCTGTAAATGCCTGTGAATGCTATGTTCATGGTCTGTTCTGCGCCTCATTGTGGGAGACTGCTTATGCTAAAAATGATCACCTCCCAATCTGCATTTTGATAAATGTGCCATATGTTCGTATGTGCATTCATAAACTTGTATGCATACCTGACGATGTGTGGTAGGCCCGCAGCACTTCACATGGCTGCTCTCCAGGTTCATCTGAGGCAGGGCTGCACTGGAAGCAACTGATGGATGTTGCGTGCCAGTGTTATGTCAATACACTCTGTCCCTAATCCTGCAGGGTGAGGGGCTAATCCAGCACCCTAACCCCAGGCCTGGCTTTATAACAGCACATTACCTCACTTCCTCCTGCGACACAAAGATATAGGTCAACAATAATGTCAAATGTAAGCAGTTAAGCAAGCACAGGGTTTAGTGCTGAGATCAGAGGAGGTCTGACATCAGTCCCTGTCCTATAGCAAATGCACCCTATAGGGCAATATGACAGTATAAACTGTATATTATGAACAATGTCTCTACTTGCTAGATATTTTACTAAACCACCGGGGTAGTTATCCTTTTAATAACCATGTTGTTGTTTTAAGCCATTATGTGCAGTGCTTAAAATCAATGAGCAGGACTAATGTATTGGATTGATGATCTTTGCTTCAAATCGCTGTAGTAATATAAAATGACTTCTACTGCTTGTATCTTTTATTCAATTTATTTCTTTCTTAATTTAACAAGAAAACAATACAGATGCAAATTGTCACACAGGAAGTAGAAAAGCAACAAATTATAGGAGCAATGTGTAAGATTTTAGTTTAAAACATTCAAAAAATGAACTGACATTATAAACAGCGTGTGAAGATGACGTGTAACATGTTGAAGATGGCTGTGTGCTGTGTTGCACAGATGTCTTCTGAAGTTAGCATGCTAACCACTTAGCCCCGGCCCATCCTGTGTTGTAATACCACTTCGTACCTCAAGAGGCGATTGCCCTATTGTTTGGAGCGTCCATGGAGAGGAGGCCAATTCTTGTGCATTGTACCTTTAAATATGTTATGCATTGTCTCAGTTTCCAAGGTGGGGCAGTGGTGTAAATCCAGTAATGCTGGAGCTTATTTTAAACCATGCAGGCCCACACCTATCTCTTTGGGACCAATCTGTCAAAACTGTTACCTGTTTTAAGTACTAAGAGCACACGTGGATGGCAGTTTGAGTTTCATGGGAAATGTTGATTGAAAAAGCCTATCAGAGACTGTTTTTGATTAGGACATTGAAGGTGTCAGTCAAGAGTGTATGTCAGGTATGTCAGCCTGATGTTGGTGTCTGGTAAAGACACTTGACATTAACAAACAAAAAACAAGCTTGCAAGGATCATGAAAAGAGTCGAAAAGATGGTAGGCCACCAAAAAAAGTCTTTCACCTATTTAATGCTGTTTTATACACCTACTCCTACTACATCTACAGTGTAAAAATACTCTGCTACGAGAGGAAGCCCTGCATTCAAAACTACTGAAGTAAAACTACAAGTATTAGCATCGAAATATACTTAAAAAACCAAAGGTAGGAGTACTTGTGCACAATGGCTCATTTTGGAATATATATTATTTCACTGGGCTGTAATTGGTGATGCATTTGTGTGTCAGCATCACTAATGTTGCAGCTGGTCATTTCAATTAGGCAGATTTAGAAAGTGGCTTCATCTAAAATAATAATCAATATAATTTATTGTATTCCTTATATCGAACCTACGAAGTAACTAGTCACTCAAGGAAATGTACTAAAGGAAAAAAATATATCACTGGCTTACAAAATGTAACGGACTGGAGGCTTAAAGGGACATAAATACGCAGGAGAAGTAAGTCAGAGATGTACTTGAGTACATTTACTTGGTTGCATTCGACCGCTGTAAGTAAGTGCATGAATGAATAAGAAAACACTTTATGAATAATGTGCCAGCGGTTTTGTCTTTGTTATTTTCTACATGTTAGGTATAAAGGGCGGTTTCTGTCAGAGCAGATGAAGGTCGGTCGTAGTAGCGAGCGGTCACATGGTCTGTGTGCATGTAAATGACAGGAGGGAGTGGAGAGCGAGGGCTGTGAGAGGAGGAGGAGGAGGAGCGGGGGGTGGGGGAGACAGACAGAGAGTGGGGGCACTCGCCGACACAACAGAGGACACTTTTACTGCTGATTGAAGGGACCTTGTGCGGCTCTCAGCATCTCCGTCCGTCCCTCCGATGACTTGAACGCGTCACGCCGGCGTTGGTCGCCGCCGCCGCTCGGATTTTATTTATAACCGGCAAGAAAATTGGATGGACGCGCGCACTGGCAAGACAATCCCGGAAATAACATGCGTACTCTCAGCCTGTCACGTACGCTCAGTGTGGATTTGCATTGCTGTAGGCTGCCGTAGGTAAGCAGTGGACTGTGCTCTCCTAGAGGAACGCTTATATTTGTTTTGTTTTTTTACGACGTGGCCGCAGATTTCATGGATGTGACGCTCCGAAATGTGCGTTTTGACTGAATGAATTATTTGATGCGATTTTATGCGCGCAGTTGTTTTTTAAGGAGGGACTTCAAGTTGGTAATCAATAGCTGATAAAGATGAAATAGAAGTCTTTAAATGGGTGTTTCACAGCAGTCGAATGTGAATTCTAATTGCATTTGTATATATTTATAGCGCAAATGTTGCATTTGATGAGAAATGTATATAAAGTCTAATTTTAGTGTAAATGGCTGTCAGTAAAAGTGAGTTTTTTGTTGTTGTCTTTCATTCCTTGGCATTTCCAGTTCTTTTAAAGATTAAATCTTAGCTATATAGCTGCAATAAATTATGCAGCCAAGGCCATACATGCACTTAATTTTGGTCTGATTGTTATAATGATTGCATAGGCGAACTGCCCTGTTGGCACTGTTTTCATGCCCCACTTAAAATCTATATTGTCTGCACGTTTGTTGCACCATATATATACTGTAGCTTTATTTACTTTAGCTCACTGACAAGTAATCCGCACTGTGCTATTAATAGGCCTAAAGTGTATCATTTTACTCTCCACAGATATCCTGCACAGCGTCAAAATGTTTAAAAGAAGGACACAAGCAAGAGCAGAGCATTAAGTGAGAGCAAAGGGTGAAATAAAAGCAAGTAAAAGAGGACTTGGACATGAAACTTCCAGTGGCTGTGGCAGAGATCCTCTCCATCAGAGAAAGCAGTGGCTCAGCTAGAAAATGAGGCGAGGACGTGAGCTACGTGCGCATCCAGCAGATGACGAGATGAAATGGAGAGCTTGGGACACACGGACCTTTTAAACCCAAGCTCTTCCCGCGGATCCGTCGCTGTTTCACAATCGCATGAGAGAGGGACGAGCGGCCAGCAGCTCGTCTGTGGAGCGGCAGAGATTCACCGAGCGGACATGGGGCTGAACGGCTTCTGCGCGGCGCCGGTCGGGAGTCCAACGGCCGAGGAGTTACTCGCGGGTCTGGCCTCTCAGACCGACTCCCCTGCGATCACTACGCCGACGAAGCAGTCCAAAACCGGCGTGCCACTCTACAACGGCGGGGTCGTGTCTCCGTCTGCCACCGTGGAGGGGAGCCACGCAGGCGTTATGGCGCACACACCAAACGGTTACCCGGCACAAATGAAGGGGGTGGCGGGAGTAACAGGCGGTCCCATGTACCCCATCACCAGCAGAGCCTGTCTGGTGGAGAACGGGGAGCGGACAGCTCATGAGAAGTGCCCTTTAGTGATGAGGAGGATCAACAGTGACCTGAAAGCCCGACAGGTGCAGCAACAAAAGCGGAGAGGTGGAGAGAACCGGGACATGGCCTCAGGAACTCTTAATGGTCTCATGTTAGGGTCACCGGGGTTGGGGAGCTCTGTGGACCCGGCTTTTGCATCAGGAGACTTGGATTCTAAGCGGAGAAGGTTGGTTGATGGGAGCGTTGCTCACAAATCTCCAGAGGCCTCCAGGGTGGCCCGAGCAGTCGGCCCGCTCATGGTCACAGTCAACAGTTCCCATATCAACCAAATGGCTATCAGTCATGTGCACTGTGTCACTCCCCAGTCTCCCTTCACCCCTCCTGCCCTTCATACTAACCAGCACAATGGACTTAAGGTGGCCCTCTCAGGCCCACCAGCGACCCCCAGCCGGACCTCCCCAGTCGAGGCTGACGGTATCCCGACCCCACCACCCCCTGTAGGGGCTGGCTGGTCAGCAGAGCGCATAGCCCAGCAGTACATCGTCCCCTGCATGAAATACTATGGCATCTGTGTGAAGGACAACTTCCTGGGCCCTCAGCTGGGCGACAAGGTCCTGGAGGAGGTGGAGGTCCTAAACCAGAGTGGGAAGTTTCGGGGTGGGCAGCTGGTGAGCCAGAAGAGCATTCCCTCCCGGAACATCCGGGGCGACCAGATCGCCTGGGTGGAGGGACGAGAGCCCGGGTGTGAGAGCATCGGGGCGCTGATGGCTCACATTGATGAGGCCGTCATGTACAGCGCTGCCAATGGACAGCTGGGGGACTGTGTCATCAATGGACGCACTAAGGTGAGAGGAGGAACAGGGTGGGGACAGGCGGGGTCGGGTGGGGGCATGTTTTCCACTGGAGAAAACAGAGGCTTCAAAAAATAAGTCAGACGTAGGAGTGTCAGTCTGATGACATCATTAAGTTTTGAGCAAAGTGGCTGGTTGTGTCATGTCTGCCCTGCTCTGTCTTTGCTTCTCTAACGCTGACATGCAGGCAGACGCACACACACACACACACACACACACACACACCGCAGTGAAAGAGCGAGCTGAGCGTCAGGTGGGATGGTACGGATGAGCCCTGCAGTGTTTCCGCCACATGTGAGCTTGATAAGGGGGGCTGCGGGCAGAGCCGTCCTCCTAGACTGGCCCTGTGCCTGTGTGTAGGCCTATCTTAGCTCGCCCCTCTCCCTGCCTTCATACCACTGGTACCCAGAAGAAAAAAAAAAAAACTGTTTGGGGCTGTATCTCCTCTGCCATCTTTGCCTTTGAAGACAACTTTTTCTATCACCACTTTCACCCATGCAAACATGGCGCTAGCGTGGTGGGAGAGTGTTTTCTGTTGCTGTTGTTTCTTTCTCATGCCACATGAGCCACATGTTGTCTCTTTATTTTACCATGACACATTGCATGCCTCAGCTTCTCCTCTCTAATTGATTTGATAACTTCTTTAAATCCTCTTTGTCGTAGGCCACAGTTGGCCCGGCGGGCAGGTTTTTTTTTTCTCTGTCTGCACACACTGTCCGTGGCTATGTGCAGGACAGAGACAGGGTGCAGTAGAGTGAAAAACATTTAGATTAAGTACATTGATTGTCAGTTTTTCCACCTCTCTGTCTGTCTGTGTGTATTCTTTAACTATGACTGTGTTTTTCCAAAATCGGCTGTGAGTTAACCATTACATTCCAGTCTAGACCATGAACCAGCATGTTGTCAGTGTTGTTCAGTCAGGATTTTCAACCAGATTATTGATATTGTAATGCTTTACTTCTAGAAGAGGTCAGTTTGGGGCTCTTGATGAAACCCACGTCCGGTCTGATCCTGAAAGGTAGACACAACATGAAGGTTCCTCATGGGGAAATTAGGTGAAAGCTGTTACCTGCACGATGGCAACACCCAGTTAACCTCTGCAGTCTTTGCTTAATCAATGGAGCTATAAATGAGATGAGTATCATGGTACCAAAGTGGCCTTAGATGTGAGAATTTGTCATATCAGCAGTCATATGTGGCATGTTTGAATATGATTATCTTCAGGATTTTCCCAATGTATTCGACAACCTCGTCCACCCCCGTGTACCCTGCCCTCTGTGCACATCCAGTCATTGACGTAAGCTCAAGGTTGTGTTTGAACAGCGACTGTTTCTGCACATTGTACCTCACATCAGCAGCCTTTGCTCTCTTAAATACGGGCTGACTGAGGTCTCTCTCTCAGGTCAACGTCATGCCTGGTCTGTTACAAAACGACAGCAGACCAGGACGGTAAAGTGACGAGAGTGGAACATGTGAGCTAACATTTTATATTCAGGATTTTAGTTACTCCACAAATCTGCACTTTTGAGTGCAACATATGGCAAACTTGTGCCTACTTCCCAGTTGCAGTCTGCTGTGCACAAACACTGTCACTCTTAGGAAAAGATATTGAAACCCTCTTTATCTCCTGGCGCTTTGAACTGCAGCTTCCTTTTATGACTGAAGGGGATTTCATCAGTGAAATCAGCAGTGTAACTTTTTATTGTGGTTACGCTGTTCATTACTGAATGCTTTAGTGAAGCGAATATAGCACGACAGGAACATGATTTTAGGGGTTTATTCTGGGGGTGCCCCATGTGTATTGGTGGATACCAGCTTTGTTAGACTGCACTGTTTTCTGTGTTTGTAAGTCTGTCTATACCATCCAGAAGCTAATGCATTGCACACTTATTCACTTTCTGTTATTTGGCATGATGATGACTACATGAGGAGTGATTCCCTGGTAAAAATGTTAGATTACCAAATGCCAGCTGCTCCCTGGGCAAATCTCTCTACTTGCCCTTGGTACATTTAAAAAAAGTTCAGTGCTGCGCAGTACAAAATGTGCTGGCTGGGTGTTCCTGTAGAGGATTGCAGTAGACAGAATAGCGATAGATACAATGATGGAGTGTGCACGAGAGAGAGAGAGAGAGGAAGTGATAGGAGAAGAAAGGAGGATCAGGCAGGAGTGCATCCAGATAGAAGGTCACTGCGTCTTTGCTGTCCTCCTCCTATCAAATGATAATTCTCCCTGAATAAAACCTCCCTTTGTTCCTACCTGTTCCTTCATTTTCCCGTCTTCTCCTTTATTATGACCTCCTTTTCCTTCCTCTGTCCTTTGCTTCAACCCCCTTTCTCCTTCTTCTTATCAACCCCCTTCGGTACTTGGACAAAATATTTCCCAGCCGTTACCTTGGAAACAGGCCCATACAGAGTCGAAGTCTGCATTGTGTATGAAAGAGATGGAGAGAG
The DNA here is from genome assembly GCF_051107435.1 of Chaetodon auriga. Lineage (NCBI taxonomy): Eukaryota > Metazoa > Chordata > Actinopteri > Chaetodontiformes > Chaetodontidae > Chaetodon > Chaetodon auriga. Next base: position 11,223,380 of record NC_135080.1, read on the forward strand.
AAGGAGAGGAGCTGGCAGTGCCCGAAATAATGCCTCACCGGCAGTGGTGTTATATCTGTGTACCCTGACCGCCGTTAGTCAGCATGGGCCAGTTTCTGCTGCCTGTTAGGCCATCAGTGGGAAGGATTATAGTGTTAACACGTAATGCAGTTAATACAGTGGAGGGTGAAGGTGGGAAAGGGTTTTATTATGAGGAAGAGAGAAACAACTCAGAGCAGGGAAGGAGACACGTGAAGGGGGAGGGGATAGACTGGAAGTGAGAGTGTAAGGAGTGGGAGGACGGCGTTGCGCTGAACGAGTGAGAAGGGCCGATGCAGCAGAAGCTCCGGCATAATGAGAATGTCTGCTGCTGCAGCAGTGTGTCCTCAGATGCTCCTCCTCGAGCGCAGCAGTGGCACCACGCAGGCAGCAGCTAGGAGTCAAACACTGGCACGCACAATGCAGCGGCAGACATCCCAGCTAGCTCGTCTCAATGGATGGTGGATGCCGGACATACATTTGGCATGTTGGTGTTAATTTAGTCTCAGACACAGAGGGTCAACAAACATAATAAGGCTGTCATATTAGCATAGCCAGTTCATATGTGCTTCCAAAATGACATTTAGTTAGTTGTTATATTCTCTTGGTGCTGCACAAACCTGACGCCCTAAATGTAACTCAGTGTAGCACCACACATGTTGTTCTCGGCTTTTGTCACAACGGTTGCACCACCTTATGATGTTTTGAGCATTTTGATAAGCTGCGAGTGACAGCTTTCATGTGCATGGCATTGTGGGACATCAGTATCCAAAAACTGAATGGATTAAGCTGTCCAGTTGGTGTCCATTTATCAATTTGTCGATCGGCAGAAAATTTATCAGCACCTGTTTTGGTGCTGGATGGATTGTGTTCAAGGATTTGATGCTCTCTGAAATGCTTTTCATTCTCAAACATGGTTAGAGTTAACAAAAAGGTTTGGTCCTTGTTACCTCATCTTCCCATTGTTGTTGTATTTCTCTCCACTGTGCTTTGTTGCTGCCGTTGGTCAGAGCACATTTACAGTATGTGCATCATATGAAGCATTATTGATTAAGCATGAAGTATACACGCACACGCCCACAGAAACACACACACTGCGTTTCACCATCCTAACGATCGGCGATGACTCATGCATAATGAGTGCCATTTGGGCCACAGCAGTACTGACTCATAAGGGCTGAGCACGCTTTACCAGTACATAAAAGTGGTATTTTTTCACATATAACCACTGTGGTATAAATACTAGATGGTGCTTGAAAATTTGATCATGTTTCTAAATCATTTCAGTTTCTAAATCATTTATCCTCGTCAACGGCACAAATAGCAGGGCCCTCTCCAAATCTGGCCCCCTCCAAAAACAGCAAAGGGTATCTAATGTATCCACCTCAGTTGTGTACTGCCAACCGGTGGACACACAAGCCAGTATCATTCTAGTTGGTGATGTGTTGATGTGACTCAACATCAACTGGAGGCTGATGCTTTGTAACCTTTGCAACGAAACCCTTTTGTAGTAAAAAGTACATCTACGTTCAAAACACACACACACACACACACACACACACACACAGACTTACATTTGTTTCCTGGAAACTTACTCAAGCCAAAACATAACCACTACTGACCTAACCTTAACCTTAACCTTAACCGAAGTCTTCCAACGTAAAATGTGATGATTCACATTATGCGGACTTGCATTTTGTCCCTGTAAGAAAAACAAGTCCCTACAATGTGACTGTTTAAACAGATTGAAGTCCCCACAATGTGAGTAATACACATCCACCCACTCGCGCACACACACACACACACTCACACACAGATCAGTTTTCTCTGTAAGTTTAAACCAGTGCATCATTGTTGTTTATGTTGCAGTAAATCCATAAATCTTTCAAGAGCCTGGATCAAAGGGTTAGTTATTATGTTCTCAGAAACAATTACAGATTCATAGCCTGACCTCTGACTTTCTTGTTGTGAGTCGAGCTGAATAATGGGCCTTGATATGAGCCAGGAAGGACAGCACAGACATAAGCTTACCCCGTGTCACCCAGGCTGCTTGTGAGGAATCAGCTGTGGAAATAAAGCAAGATGGCACTGCTGCTTGGCAGTTAGTGACTCAGATGGTTTCAACTCCCGGTGATGGCAGTCGTGTCCCGTGCTGTAGTGTCCTTGAACAAAACCCTGGCCTGCTCCCAGCATTCACCCTCAGTGACTCGCAGACTTTGATGCAAGTTCCTGAAACCAGCAAAGGCTCAGGGCTTTCCCCCCTGTGAGATTTGGGAACTCTCTTGCAGGTTTTTGGAGCCTTTTAAGACACATTTTTAATAGGTTTGCAATGCAGCAGAGTTTGCTTGAAGAAATGATGTTTTTGTTTAGTTCTTTTTTTTTTGTGAGGGCATGGTCATGTTGATTCGCACCCTTCTGTACTCTCACACATTTTAAATTAAAGTCTGTGAACACTGCGTCTGGACTGTGAATATGTACCAGCTCCAGAGCTGCTGGTCTGTAGCTGACCCTGCACCCATGGTCTGATCTGTGCATAATCAAGTCCTCCACCCCTCTTATTTCATGCTGTATTTGCATTTCGTACATTCGGATGATTCCCCTCTCACTCATGCAAGAGTACCACACCGTACAAGTAGCACACATGATCGTCATTAAATACAGTTTCTGTGTCATTGTCATTACAAAATTGATTGTTTCTGCCTTCATTTACATTAATTAAGTCGTGGCTGGCTGCCGACTCATTTTCTAGCACCGCAGCAATCCCTAGCTTCATGTTTCCTCACACAAAAAGTATCCCAATGGGTTCAACGCAGTGTGGTGGAGAGATTTTTAATTTGAGGGAAAAGAACTTTGGCATCAGATTGGAGACAGAAGCCCAGATATGCTGAATATAAGTACTGCAATTGATATTTAGAGAGAAAAAGTTTCATTGGTTACATAATTCTAAGTATCTTTTGTTTTTAGATTGTCTGGTCCTTTATCTAATGACCCATCTGCACAAATACAACCACTTCAGCTCACTTTGGAGTGCGTTTGGATTATTTTACCTCGTGTAGTTTCTTTTTAAGATGAGCACCGTCTGCACTGCCTTTTCAATGTAGCATCCATTTAGTATTTTAAACAGCTTACAGCCACCTTGACATCTCTGTCACAGTAGTTTGTGTGATGTAAAGATCCAAATAAGAAACATTGTTAAACTGCAGTATCCACTTCTGGCTACTGTTTCTCAAATTCTCTCCAGTGTTAACCCCTGCTACCCCCTCACAAACATGCCTACTGTACTGTATGTTCCTCCCTCTTTCTCCCTGACATGCAGCAGTGGAGATATTTGTTCAAGCTTATCTAGCTCCTCTCCCCTCCTCACCCCTCTCTCCACCATCATTCCCCTTATCAGAATATGCGTGCAACATTGGAGTTTATTTTGGTTCTTGTCCAGAACAGCCTGTTCTGCCAGCCCGGCCATCACCTCCACAGCCCGGGTAGCTACCCGGTTATGCCATTAGGCCATTAATGCTGGTGCCTGGCAGACAGGTGGTTGGTGCCAATTAGACTTAACTGTGGCCACAGATCTCGGCAGAGATGAAGGAGCGAGGAGGGCAGAGATGACAGATAGGATCGAGACGTGCCATGTCATGCTGTGTGACTGTACATTTTGTGTGTGTGTGTCTGTGTGTGCTTTCATGTGTGTAAGCTTCTGACGGACTGAAACCATCTGGATGTATGCGAGACTGGTTTGAATACTAGTGATGTGTGATGAATTCACGCCTGATTTTTTTAAAGCCTGGGGTAATACAGCCCTCCTCTCTCGCCTGTCTCATGTAAGCTTCGATGTAGACGTTGTGCATGTTTATGTGTGCGTGTATGCGCGTGTGTGTGTTTACGCTGCAGGCGAGGGCTGAGCTGTCTGGTGTGGCATATTACATGTTAATTGTGGTTAATTACAGTGGTTAAGACTGTTACCAGTTTGAAGGAAAAAAAAAGTTGGGAAAGCACATGCACACCCAAAATACTCACTCTCCTCCTTCTATGTGTGTAGAGAAAATCCATCCTTGAACACAATATATTTGTATTAAATTTCATTCAAGATTTATGTAATTGTTCATTTTCAGTATTCAAGATAGCAATCTGTCCACCAGAATATTCACTGTGACACCACCGTTGCTGTCATGAGAATAAAACCCTTTAACCCTGAGTATTGACATTTTGCATTGTGGCAGGAACTTTTTTAAGGAACTTTTATTTTCATGGCAGCGTTATGAAAACGGCATTTTAATGTGATTCTTAAATATGGAGCATGAATGTCCACATACATATTTATTAAAAAAAAAGAACAGAATTTGTGCAAACAAGTTCTTGTCTGCACAAAAGGGCATGTATCCCTCCAGTGTCAGGTGTTATCAGCTCGGCACAAGATCCACAACAGCAGGTCACGTGTGAACTTGACGCTGACAGCAGTGAGTACCCTCTGCAGGACCTCTTCCTGTTAGCAAGCAGGGATGCTGTGGGATATTTCACATTTGTGTTTTCTGTCATTGGAAATTCAGGTCAGCTGATCAGTTGGAACTTAAAAAAAAAAAAAAAAAATCACTGAATCTGAAATTAGCCTAAAGGAAGCCTGCTGAGCTGTTTTGCTAAAGAAACCAGAATGTTGAATGCATTTCCCTCATCATAAAGCATTTTTTTGGAAGAATTTGAAACCTAGATTTACATTCAGGTTTGCTTGGCAGCACTGTTTTTCTTCTTTGTCTTTGTAAGCATGTTGCTTAACTACTGGTCAGTGGGATAATGTGAAACAGTGGTTAGGACTGCCTGTCATGTTGCCTGTGTGCACTCGTGCATGCGTGTTCCTGTTGTGCCATAGCACTACTAATGGTCAAAAACTCCACATGGTGCTAAGGGTCGACCAGCAGGTTTTATTTTTCAGGGCTGATACAGATCGTTAGTTATCAACGAGACCAACAACTGATATTTGGAACCGATTTGGAACCTGTAGTACAAATGAATATCTTAGTGTCAAATTTCAGAATAACACAAACTCCAACACAAACCTTAAAAATGTAATTGTATTATTTAGTATTAGAAACACACGCGCACACACAAATGACACACCGTCATTGACAAAACAAGTCACTCACAACATGATCAGCTGATCTCCTGCGACAAGATTTAATTACTCGACTTCACGTTCGGATTACGTTAATCTTTTTAACGATTGTAGTGCGCATACACATATTTTCCTTTGCGCGCATTTGATGCGGTCATTTGGACACAGCGGGTCAGGTCGTCAGCTGGAGCCCGGAGCCAAAGGTCCAGAGGTTAATGAGCTCTGACAGCGAGCGTTGGTCAGTAATGAGAGCTGACAAAGGCGACTGAGCAGAGTCACACACACAACCCAAGCACACTCGCTTGGCTGTGAATGAGGAGGGGAAGCACCACACAGAGGAGGGCAGCAATCGCTCTCTGACCGAAGTGTACCGGCAAGCGTGCCGTCATGTTTGTTTTAGTTTCACAAACAACACGAGAAAAGGTGCGTTTGTCTCAGAAATCTATGTGAGCGCTGTTTGATATCCTCGGGGTCACGCAGAGCTTAAATGATAGCGTCAGGCAAGTTAAGTCGATGGTGCAGCAGTGCAGAACCTGTTAGTCATGAATGATAGTGTCTCAGAACTGAGCTGAGGTGATGCAGTGACTCCGATACTCTTCCCCTGCAGAACAATATAACTCAAGACGGTGGCTGTATCTACCTTTTGCAAGTCACCCTGGAGAGGAAATGGAGAAGTTATTTCTCTTCACGCTGCCAACTATCATCATCTGGAATCTCTCTCTGCCGACATAGGCTGAAATCAGTCGGCATGTGAATCGGCTGTTAAGACTGAACGCTTGTCACAGCCAGTGTGGAAAATATCTACACACCCCCGTTCTGAAACACGAGCATGTTTCTGTGGTTTAGGCTGATAATGTCACAGTGACACAGGCTCGGCTCGCATTCACCCTGGCGCAGTACATTTGCAGTCACGTGGTCCTGTAGTGGTCTGGAATGCGCATTGACTGAAGGGCTCTTACGCAGGTCTCGGCTCCTCTCGGACTCCCCGGGGGAAGCGGCGTTCTCCTGCTTCGCAGCCTCCAACACATAGACGTCAAGCAGGGGAAATACCAGCGCGAGACCATTGTTTGAAAGTGGACACTCTATCTGCAGATCGTTTTGTAGCTAGGACCAGCAGCTGAACTTTGACACATTTCTCTGCTCTTTCTCCCTCTCATGAGACATTACATCATGTAACTTCAGATATTAGCTGTGCAGATATTCCACCAGACAGCTGACGGATGGCTGCCATGTCTAACAGCTGATAGGTCACCTGCAGTTCCTCAAACTGTTGCCATTTAAGACCGGTGGACTCACACCGTCCTGTCTGCTTTCCAAATAACCCTTGCTTTTAAAGGCCAGCTAGTTTATCTGATAAAAAGAATAAATACTTTAAATTACAGCCATCTCCACCAGCATGTGTTGTCAAAAATACAATATTTTTTGTTATGATGCTGCATCAAGTGCTTTTCTTTCTTTTTCTTTTTTCTTTTTTTTTTGCACAATTAACGATCCCATTCCTTCTCTTTTTAGGGCATGGTCGCCTGTTATCCAGGTAACGGGGCAGGGTACGTCCGCCATGTTGACAACCCTAATGGTGACGGACGCTGCATCACGTGTATCTATTATCTCAACAAGAACTGGGATGTCAAGGTACATTTGTGAGATCAATATTAGTGGATTCAGTTTAGAGTAAATGAGGATCATCACAAAACAAAACCCACTCACCTCATGCAGATGGAAGCTAAAATGTGCATCTGGTATCATAACACTTGAACTCTTCGGACTTTCAGTGACTTTTTAAAGGCCATTTGTTCTTTTTTTTTTTAAATTTATTTCCCATCGAGTAACTTGTGTGACTGTGCTGTGTGCTGCGCGTGTATCCGTGTCTGCAGAAACAAGGAGGGATGCTACAGATCTACCCTGAAGGCAAAAATGTGGTAGCCAGCATCGAACCTCTGTTTGACCGGCTGCTCATCTTCTGGTCTGACCGCAGGAACCCACACGAAGTCAAGCCAGCCTACGCCACTCGGTCAGTAACTCTTCAAGCAGGCTGGGGTCTGCTTGCACGCATGCACAGACACACACATGCAAACTCATATAAAGTTATGCCATAATTTAAAATTTTATGGAAAGATGCAGGGCACACTGCCAATATTGCCAGCTGCGCGTATCAAGTTTATTTTCGTAATTCTCTAACGTAAAGACACATACGATATGATTAACGCTGTTGAATATAACGAGAATAAACTTCAAATGAGGTAATGAATTTTTTAACACAGATTGCACCGAAAACATAAAAAGATTTATTATAAATTTTTAATAGACAAACCCAGCAGGTTAAATGGCACAAGTGTACACACACACACACACACACACAGAAAGATGTCTGTTTAAGGATGGAGTGCTGCCTCTCTCATGTCCTCCTTCCTGCTCTCCTCGGGTTAAGAACTTAGTCGGGTACGCTTGTTTTCTAATGAATTTAAATCAGTTAAATTGAACAGAAAGAAACGAGGAGCCGCCTCTGTTGAAGCTTCCTCGATGTTCATATGAGATAGGCCCACTTTTCACACATAAACAGCCTCAATGTAAGCACTCGCACGTGAACTGTTGATTAAATCCACACAGTTGCATCCATTGAAGGCATAGGACGCGTACCTTTTCACTCCTGCGCTTCCTCCCCTCCTCTCCTCTCCTCTCCATCTGACTGCTGGGGGGCGAGGTGGAGCCGGAGGCAGGAAGTATGTGTTTCCTGGGGAGGTCGTTGTGAGGGAGAGGGGAGGAAGGTTCGATTGCAGGACTCGTGCTGGAGAGGCACAGACATGAGAGACAGGAATAAACAACACAGCCCCACAGGAGAGACTAGAAACTGTAGAAATTAACCCTCTGCTGTCCTGAACATCTGCGACCCAGGACAGTCGCCCTGCTCTTCACTAAATAAGACACTTTTCTAAGAGATTTTAAAACAGTTTTTTATCTGTCATCTCTAGCTCGGTCAAAAATATATCTTTCTTTTATCATTGCCAAGCTGGATGTGTGAATATACGACCCTTAAGCAGAAACATTTGGACAGAATAAACTGGAATGAAGCTGCATTTTTACTTCTCATTTTAGGTCATTTTAGGGACTTTGTTTCTTAATATCACAGCCATTTCCTGGACTTTTCACCTGCATTTTTTCCTAAACTTTCACCAGAAAACAGCTCATTTTTATGCATTGAAATTTCTAAAGAGAGTAGCTGTTGTCGTGGTGTTATTAACATCTCCGTGTCCTTCTTGTGTCTTAAAGCTATGCCATCACAGTCTGGTACTTTGATGCCAAAGAGAGAGCTGAAGCTAAAGAAAAGTACAAATTGGGTAAGCTTCTTTACATTTCAGTGTCCGTTTCGCTTATTTTCCTCGCTTGTTGATGTCTCACGTCTGGTTATATTTGGCGCAACTTAATATTGTACGTGACTAACATGCTCTTTCTCCATCGCTTGTGTCCATAGCAACGGGACAGAAAGGTGTTCAAGTGCCTGTCACTCAAAACAGCAGGACATAAATCTCATGTAATCACCCAAGAGCACTCTGAAAGTATAATGTGCCTTCCTGAACTGTTAATGGACGTCATGATCCTAAAGGGAGACATGGTTAAAGTGTCAGTCATCTCTGCGGCTCCGTGCTACTTTTACAGTGTCAGCTGTCAGATTCACGTCACCGGCTGTGATGTAATGTTTTCCTGCCATGTGATTGGGCTGCTGATCAAAGACATGGCAGATATAGAGCACAATGGACTGGATTGTTTGACAAAGGCGGGATCAGAATTGCGCATCATGGCAAAAGAAGAAGAGAATGACTTTGACCTCTCACTGAATCATTTATGAAGACAACAAACTGAAAACACGGACTCCTTCATTTGATTTTGTTGCAGTTTTTTGCCTGTTCAGTTATCAGTGATGTTGTGGTGTATTGAGAAATCATTGTTTCACTCTGCTCTGGTGTCATTTTCAATTCAAACACAAGGAGAATAATGATGAATCAGTGGACAGACAGTGGGGGGAGAAAAGGTCGCAAGTCAAATCATGGATGAATTTCCTGATTTCCCCTGGTCTGCTGATGTCGCCTCCTTGTCTCATGATGTGGGTGAGTGTGTCTGTGTGGTCAGTTTAAAAGACAAAGGCACAGAAATGAAATAGCCCTTGAGAAGGCATCAAGTGGTTGTCTGCCACGATGCGGTGGAAAGTTGCTCTGTGGCGCTCATTCAGTCAGTCCTGGCTCAAGCACTAAACCTTAACATCACAGGGACGTTCTTAAAACTTGCATGAGGACAACTCCACACTGAACTTTGACTCTATACAGCACACTAAGGAGAGTTCAGGAAGTATCCCAGGACTTTATTACAATATCTGGCTAATGATAATAAAAACTTTGCAACAGCCTCAAAATGTTGCGACAGAATCACTGAATAATCCAGCATGGATGTTTCTCTTTCTTCCTTTTTTTTTTTTCTTAGTAGTTTTGAAACAGATTTTTGAGAGTGCACCCAGAGTACACAAAGCTTTTCTACATATCTGACTAAAATACACAGCTCACACTTGAGACAAGGGGCAAGCTGTGCAGTGACGGGGGTCAAAACAGGGTTTGATCAAACTGTGTGTTTTCTGTGTTGGCATGTGTGCGTGTGTGTTTGTGTGTGTATGCTCAATAACCTCTCTTACCTGTTCTTAACGAGATGGATCACCAGTGAGGACACTGTTAGACAAACCTCCAGCCCAAACAAACACACACCTGTACACTTAAGACCGGTATAAAGCACAGAGTTAAGCATACACTGTATGTGAACTGCAGGGTCAAACTGCTGTCTGCTCGTGTGTGGGACTGAGTGTTTGTATGTAGATGAGTACTTGCACATGTATGTGACACTGACTCAAAGAGGGTCGCAGGTATTGTCTCTGTGTTTTTGATTGGTTAAAGAGGAGGTTGTTTTAAAAAGCACTTTATTGTTTGAAATGCCATGTGTGAATGATTGATTAAAATATTAATGAAATGTAGATTAATGCCTTTATGCTGTGGATAATATGGTCATTCAAATGCAATAGAAACTAAAACAATGAGAACAAATGGAAATTGTTTGCCTTGTTATTTAATTAAAACCTGTCTGTTTTTGTACACAAGGAATTTGTAATTGCTTTACAGGGAAGAAAAATCTTCGCTGATTCCCAATTTTCCTCTGCCAGGGAGATGAAACCAAGAGAGCAGCAGCAGGCAGAATTTTCAGAATTAAACGCAGTCAAGCACTACAAGAGGGATCAAAACATTGTAGAGCATACAGTGAATAAAACAAGGATATAACATATGGCTAAAATAAACATTAAGCGCCCCCTTAAAAAGTCTGTCACAAGAGTTATCAGCTTACCAAAGCTGGCAAACTCTTTAGTTTCAGTCATTTCCTCATCTCCCTTTGAAGGAAAGTACACCACAGCTCTTGTGTAATTATGAAAGAAATCAAAGTGCCAAATTAGTCTTTAATTACGCAGTCAACCTCGGGAGTGCAGTGAAGAGGAGTGACCATCTGTATGGTTATTAATAAACCTTGTGCTCTGTGACATATTGTGCAGGACACAGAGACACTTAGCAGGAGGTGTATTAGACTTAATAATCACATATTGGCATAAAAGATTCATTTTTCCGGTGAAAATTACATGAATTGTACCTTGTAAATAGGTGTCAAGACTTATTTTTCAAGGTTAAAGAACTACTATGTGGAGAGCATTGATGTTTAAAGACCCCACAAAGGACTGTTGAGTACTGTGAAGAACTGAAATGCAGATAGTACTTGTATGTAGCTGCAATACCTGCCAACAGATTTAGTTAAATTTGCCCTTATGACTCAGGCTGTAAGTGGTAGTAAGAGCTTGCAAAGCTCTGCGTTGCAGAGTATATGATTAAAGTCAAGAGCGCCTGATTCAAGACGGCCTTATAGAAGTTCATCAAACACGCTGCTGTGGTTTGGTCTTCTGCTAATCAGTGCTTGCTTCAGTATAATATGAACCACAGTATCACAAGGCTTTGGAGAGATCTATGAACAGAAAGCACAATGCTTCCCATCCTCCACTGCTGGATTAGTATTTCTAAGACTTTCATCGCTTCCCTTACTGTGCTTTTGTTTCCTGGAATCTGATTGGTAAGCTGATAAAAAGAGATATAGACGTTCAAGCACAAGAATGCTTTGGGTTGCTCACGGGCCAGTATGTAAGTAGGATAGCATGTTCCAGATCTGTGGGATTTCGTTAGATTCAAGGTAAGATTGAAATAACATATTGAAGAACAGAGTGGAGTTGATTTACTGCAAATGTTTTGAGTTGAACTATACGTGGAGGATGATCATTCAGATGCTCTTCAACGCGTGATTTCAAAGGAGAAGGCAACAGACACTAAATTAAATCAAACAACTACCAAATACAGAGTGCTTTTTAAAGTGTCGCAACATTACTGTCAGTTAGACAGTTAGATCAGACAAGAGGACACAAGAGGTCATTTGTATAGGGAAGAGATGCTGCAAGCACATTGTAAGACGTTAGGCTACATGCATTTATGTATGTGCATATTTAAAAAATAAATACATATTTAGCTTACAGCCAACAGTCAAAGCAGTGAAAGCTAACAACAAAGCTGGATTAACATAATTCTGGTCAGTCGGGGGCAGAAGAGCTCCAACATAAGATGATAAATATGCAAACTGTTATATGTTATCACAAAGTTGTTTTAGCTAATGCTAGCTTGTTAGCTAACACTTCCCTAGTTACACATTCAGCAGGCACATAGCAACATTATCATCCGCCATTATTCACTTTCATTCTATCTCTCTTTTCGTCTCCACCAACAATATATTAGGTTTTTCAGCCACTAAGCTAGCTGTTTCTGCACCAGCTACTGCTTGCTAGCCAATTTTTTTAGTTATTTGGTGCTAAGCATGTTTGAAGGATTATTCGATTAATCAAAAAAGTAAAAGGAAGAGTAATCGAATATGGAAAATGAGGTTCAGCCCTTCTACTCGTAGTCACATAATTTAAAGCTACACATAAAGCAAACTGAAGCGCTCAGGAGTATGAGATCATGGATAATAAGAGCAAGGACGGCTCACATTGTGTACTACAGACGCACACACCCATCCACAGACACACACACACGATGGAAAGATTTTATATGCATGGCAGCCTGACCGTTTAAGTAATCACCCTCATGACAGTGCAATGATGTCAACACAACAGGCCCTGCCAGAAAATGTCCCTCAAAACACACTGACACTGGCACGGAAACACAGATGGTGTTCATTAGTGTATTTACACAAATAAACAAACCATCTCAAAGTGCTAAATTCCCCTAGTGGAAAATACTCTCGTAGTACAAGACTGCAGTTGTGTTGCAGTACTTGTAGCACACACATGTATGTATACTGACAAGCCAAACAAGGTAACGGTCTGAAACAGCTGGACATGTAAACAGCAGGTCAGGCGGAGACAATGCACCTTGAGACTCTGGCTGCTGCTTCAGAGCACTATTCAACTTCCTCCTGTACTTTGCACACTCCTGGAGCCTGACCGGATATATGAGCTATACAAGACACTTTGTCACTGTCCAAAGGGAATTCATACGTCACCAAGCCAATATGCTCCTGTTTGATGCTAGTTCCTATACAACGTGAGGTGGTTTGCCTAAATACAGGAACACGTCTACTGCTTTTTGAGTACTTGTGATATCTGTGAGTTTTGGTATCAATATTAAAACTACTTTTTCAGTGGCTTGCTTTGAGGATTTTAAGTGTTTATCTAGATTTTTATGTTTAACAATGGGGCCAAACTTTGTGCATGATAGCTGCAAAAACAAGCGATTGTACAATAACCTTGCCTAGATTAAATGGTCTAAAATTGGCTAAAACATTGGTACAAATCAGAAACTACCATATCTGATTACAAAAGAAGTTGATATGAATCTGTACCGACATTATATGCCAGCTTTCAGTACTTGATATTTTAAGATACTCAGTGCCATGGACACATTTCTGTCTGTATCAACAAATACTGTCGTTCAGTATCCAGCTCTAATCACCATTATCCATCATTTCGTGCAATCAAAAGATCATTATATGCTGAATAAACATCCGAATGATTATGTCCCTGACTTCTTCCAAGAGTGCCTTTCTGCTTTGTATTTTATACAAACAGTGAAATTGGCATAGTATTAATCTCTTTCTCCTCTTCTGCCAATGCTCTGACTCTCTACTAATAACCAGGGAGATGTAAGATGAGGAGCCTTTGCTCATAAATTTGCTGCAGAGACTGAAGCAGAGCGGTGTGTCTTTCCGGTAATGGCGTAGCTGTTGTACAGGCTGAATATTTAAATTACTCCAGGTTGCTTTAGATCCATTTCAGCAGCATTAATTCTTTAAAGGATTTGTGCCTGATGGGGGTGTTTTTTGTTATTAGATTCATCTTTGTCCATGTGGCAGCAGGCGTTTGGGCAGCTACATGGCATGTATGTGTTTGTTGCAGGCCTCTCTCCCCACCTTGTGGCTTCTTGCGGTCACAGCAGTTCAGGTCTAATTTTTCTTGCAGTACCACGTGTAACCACCAGAGGTCAGAACGTAACATGGAAAGTCACCATATGTGAGCTACTGCTTGTGAACGGTGGGCTTTGTGGTGCTTGGCTTAATATAAGCATTGCTGGCAGTTTCTCCCTCCCCTTTTGCTGGGCTGTATGGATTGTGATGCAACACGCTCACACACATCCAAACACACACTTACATAGTTTTGAAAATACAAACAGCACGTGGGATGTCAGCAGGTGCAGTCAAAGGCATGTGCACTCACATAATGGAAACAGTCTCCACCTGTTCGGCACCCTACGTCCCCTCTGTTTATTTGGGACTGTAAAATGTAACGTGATGTAAATATGGTATTGTAAACTTAAAATGTACAATGTTATCCTTTCCTGGGGTCTTCACTGGGGTCTTAGACTTTATTTTTGCAGTCTAGTCACAATGATGCAATCGTTCCACACTATTACTCTATGAATATTTATATGGTCGTGCTATTGTTTGCCTGGGTGTGTAAATAGTGACTCCTGGTGCACTGCGTGTACTTACTCTCAGTCTGGCCTGAGCTCTGATCTGTAATACAGGTTTTGCATGACTGATCCATCCCACTTTTTTTTTTTTTTTTTCAAGTTTCAAAATGTCTTATTTGGACTCGTCACTGTTTTCTTGTATCTTCATTCAGAGATAGTACTTCCAGTACTCTCACACAAAATGTTTTCCTTCCTCTTTGTAGGTTTCAGTATGTCTTGTCTTGGCTGTCTTTGTCCATATTTTCTCATTATTTGGCAATTTCAGATTGTTTCATCTGTGGATTTTTTTCATCTAAAGAACATGCTGCTTTTGCCTTCAGTGATTTTCCATCTGATCCAGCTTTTAGAGTGAACATGATCCTCATTAAGGGACTAACATAAATGGCTTCATCAGTAGCTTTTATCATTACTAGCCTTTAGTTGTAGTTTTAAAGATTTTTTTTTTCTTTTCCCAATTTTTTGTGATTTTTTTCCCCCCTGATCTCAAGACAGTGTTGCAGTTTCTAATAGCTAACAGGAAACATAACACAAATCAGAAATCAAGGTCCATATTTTGATTTCTAACACCACAGTCAGCCCAAATATCACATTAAGGGATCACATATCCCAATCACGATAATGGTCCCAAGGTTCAGATCCCTGCCTGCCCTGATTTGTCACAACTGGCTCAAGGAATGTGACAACATGGAGACCACGCAAAGGTTGTTCTAAGAACAAGAGTAATTTATTAAAAAGTCAAATAAACTCAGTGTGTAGATCAGCAGTGCAAAGAGGTGTTGATGGTGCAAGCCAAAGGAGAGTGATGCAGGGCGGACGTCAGCCATGGGAAGAGAGTGTCAGGAGCACAGGTGAGTTTAATCAGCTGACGATCCTCCACTGCCAGCCAGCTGTCTACTGAGGATGGCCAGGACAGCTTCTGAGACAGTGGACACGGAAAGACAAGCCAAAGACAATACAGCAAGGCAATATAAAAATATCTCTCACCCTTTGTCCCCATTATACTAGAATGGTTATCACATCAGCATACTACCATGACCACAGTGGCCTGTACCTCCCACCCATCTGCCAGCTCTGTCTGACGGGATGTAGCCTGCAGCTAGACAAAGCAGCAAAATTCACGATGCTCTTCACAAAACGTCAACTATCAAATATGCACAAAACTGCACAAAACCAAAGTAGCTCTACCCGAGGAACAGAAGGCCCACCAGCCAACCAGACCAAGACAGAAAACACGAAGAGGAAACCTCGCTGAAATAAAACTCATACAAACAAAACCAACTGAACCATGAGCTGCAGTTCTCAACACCAAAACCACCATGCCAAGCCGGAGACACATGAAACAGCAATTAAAAGGTAAGAACTTCCTCATTGCAGTTTTTTTAGTTCCTTGCCAACAAACGACAAACAGACACATAACAAAAACAGTCTCCACCTGTTTGGTGCTGTACATTTACACCGTGTGGTATTTGTGACGCCCCGCCCTCTCTGTCAACACACATGGCATCATACGGAAATATGTGTTTATCTTTATTGGGGTCTTCACTGGGGGGTTTAGATTTTATTTTTGCAGTTAGCTGCACTGATGCAATCCTTCCAGACTATTACCCTGACTATAAATAGTTATATGACTGTGCTATTCTTTGCCTGGGTGTGCACATGGTGACTGCTGGTTCAGTGTGTGAGCTCGTGCTCTCACTCTGTCCTGAGCTCTGGCCTCTCATACAGGTTTTACATGACTCCTCCATCCCATTCTTTTCTACAAATGCATGTTTTTCTTTCTCTTTTGTAAGTTTCAAAATGTCTCCTTTGGATCCATCATTGTTTTTTCTGGTAACCTGATTGTTTCATACAATGATTTTAACATTCCAGTACTCTCTCACACAAAATATTTTCCATCCTTCCCGTAGGTTTCAGTATGTCTTGTCTTGGCTGTTTTTGTCCATATTTTCCTCACTATTTGGCCATTTCCAACTCTTTCACCCATTTTTTTTTTTTTTTTTTTTGTCCAATTAAAATACATGTGCCAAATTTTAGAGTGAGCATGATCTTCAAGGGGCCATTGCAGCTGACTTCATCAACAGCTTTTGTTAGTACCAGGAATAAGCTGCAGTTTTAAGGGAAAATTCTCAGAAAATGCAATTTTATTCCATCTTTCGTGATATTTTCCCTGATCTCAATACAGCGCTTCAGTTATTGTAATGGCTAACAGTTTTAAGAAATTAAGCCACATATCTTGAGTTGAACATCACATTACAACCAATAAATTTTAAACCTTTTTTCCCCACTCCAGGGTTAGTTATCAAGTGAATTTGTATTTGCCTTTGCAGAAAATAATTGGTGCTGACAACACAACAGGAAGTGAGCCATATCTCCACATCTCCACATTTTGACACATGTTACTGAGAGGACACCCTCATCTGACTTTTGAGGAGAAGAATCCTCATCCTCATTGGTGAGCCAAAATAAAAAGAGTGTAAGTTAGTCTGAATTCAGAGTTCATGCTGCTATAGACTAACTGACAATACAAGCCTGTTGAAGTTATGGCTGGGAGCAGAAATTGTAAAGATTCAGGCCTTTCTCCTGAATGTTCTGTAGGCTTGTGTGTGTTTGTGTGTATGTTTGTGTGTGTGTGCTCCACTCTGAATGATTCTGAATTCTTGTTTTTATTGAGGAAATAGCGCCCATAACAAAACATCAAAGCAAAAATAACAGAAATTCTATTCCTAAAACACCTTCTGTGCGTACATGTGGATGTCAAGCGGACGTTAATTCATGTCTTGTGCAATAAATGAACAGCTTTGTTCCTCTGTGTTTCCCTTCCCTCCTCTGACCTTGGAATTTAGGTGCAGCTGGACTCACAGGAAAAACAGCATCATTCAAATGCCGGCTGTATTCTGTTAGAGTATCGGTGTTAATTGTTTTCACTTTGGAAAATGTAATTCTAATGATATTGTCCGTCACTGATCAAAACATGGTCTCAAGGTGGCAAAAACCTCAAACACAGTGAGAAAAACAAAGGTGCCCACTAAGTTCTATCACATAATGAGAAGAGCCGAAGGCCTAATTATCAAAGAAATCCCAAATATAAGACTACAGAAAGCTAATTAAAGTAATGATTCACAATGTCGAAGAAACAGCCTGTTCACAGCCCCCATATGGCACCTTGTGCCACCTTTCCTGTTCAGCCCTTTGTCACATTTGAGTGTTTTACAAGGTTTACGGTGAGAAGTTTGATGAAAACCTAAAACTTGCTCAGGAGATTTGATCTTCACTTTGAGGAGCTCAGGATATGCGTGCATGCCTCCGTCCCTCTTTATCTGAAGCCGTGTTTCAGAGATGCTGCAGTTGACCGGATCACACAACCACATCTTCAGCCGAAACAGCATTGCAGCATCTCGGCAATATGGCTGCTCTCTATCACTTCATCGTTCTTCTTGGTTTCTCTCCGTGTCTTAATGGTGCTGGGTTCATCCTTTCTCTCACTTTCATTCTTGGTAATGCTTGTTTTTGGCAAACTTTTCATATTTTGCCATATCATCCCCTTTTCCATGACATCTGTCACCATTTAGGTTTCACTTTGAGACCTCTGAGATGGAAAACATACGTCTTTCATTCCCGTCATTTTCGTGTCCCCTGACAAATGACCTCTGTGCTAAGGAACACTGAGTTCCGTATGTTCCATATTCTTTTTAATCACATATGACCACCATGAAAAGCTCATAATCGATTAAATGTCCGGATTTGATGCTTTTCCTCATCTTACACGACAGTAACCTGAATATCTTTGGGTTTTGGAGCATTGGTTGTACAAAACAAGACATTTGAAGGCATCACCTTGGCCTGTGAGGCATTGTAACAAGTAATTTCTGACCTTTGTAAACAAAATGATGAATCAGTTAATAAAGAAAAGAATTGGCAGAATAATCAATAAGAATAATAATGGCTGTTTGTATCATGCTCATTGTGGGGTAGAGCCAAAAAATAGCAGGTTGCTTTCCTATACAATGCAGTCTAGTACAACACCTGTCCTGCCTCAACAACAATAAGAGCTTTTGAGCTTCACACTTGCAGATATACAGTAGTAGCAGAGCAATGAATGATAATTCGGATCTCAGTGTTGTCACATGATAAGATGATAGCAGAAGAAAAACTGTATTGAAATCTGAGAGTTTGACAAAAAGATGAAGGTGTATATTCTGGAAGGATCCATTTATGTATTCTCTAAAGTGGCCAAACGGGTAGCATATAAATTGAAAATTACAACAGGGCATAGCATCCACATTGAGGGGATGCTGCAGGTATGTAACTGGAAGTGGGGATATGATGTAGTTACAAACAGAGAAAGAAATGATTTTTGACAGGAATGATGAGAATCCCTCCAAGACGGTGGCTCTGTCGGTTTCTGTGTGAGGATATAACCTAAATGAGCATTTTTGTGTTGTCTGTGGCAGGTAAAATATGCATAATTGCAGGCTGGTCAGCCCATTTGGATAGTATTGTTGACAAATGTTACCATCTTCCATGCAGTGTGTGGTTCTTGCAGCCAAATCAGAGTCTTTATATTTCAGCATGTATTCAATGCATATTGCATATGTTGAGACTGTATTTGTGTGTATATTGGTTGTTGTGGAGAATGACAACCATGCAAAATCAGTGCCTACGTTTTTGTGTGTGTGATAGTTATAGATTTTTGTGTTACTTCACCAGTTTTGTTTTCCATTAAATCCTTTAACTTCGAATGTCTGTTTGGTTTCACTTTGAGATGTCACTGGCAATAGACGGTGAAATGGTGTTTTTCTTTGTTCTGACTGTTGTGCCAAAGGAACACTGTGTCCTTCTGGCCACAGGGTGAAAACATGTAATTATGGCTGCCTCTCATCAGTCTGCCCAGGCAACATTGTAAACACATCCTCCTACCGAGAGACAAATAAATCAGCAGTAAATCAAAAAAAAAAAAAAAAAAAAAATCAAACCTGCAAGTTATTTTTTTTAATGTGCACTGTTTAATCCCCTCATTTCCAAGCTAAAATATCCTGATTATATCCTTCATGCTCACAGTATACAGTTCTGCCTTTAACATGTCCTCTACTCAAAGGTCACGTCTGTAGTTGCCATGGTGATGGATCCGGTACCCAACATACCTCAGAATAATGATTTTCGGTTACCATATCCTCCTGGGTTGTGTGCATTATAGCCAAATCAATAATTGTGTGTTTCTTCGTATATCGGTGTATGAGGAGCATTGTATTTGCTAGTGTGTGTTTTTGCATGTGTGTCATATTTGTGTGCATGTGTTCAGTGACACATTTTAGCTTTTAAATGCTTTTGCAGCTACATGCATTCCCATGCATTGCCTTGTGTGTGTATAATATCCGTTGCTGTGTGTGTAGAATGACAGACATAGTTAAGAATGGTTGGCTGGGCAGACTTTATACGTGGATGTATATGTGTCTCTGTGTCCCAGGGGAGCCGTGCAGTGTGACTGTTCTCACGGGACAGAGTGTGTCTGAGCACCTATCCCAGGGCCATCTCCAACACAGCAGAGGCTTAGATTGTCTGACCCCTCTGTCTGACCTCTGCCTGGTCCTCCACTGGGCCCCGCAAGGCCTGTCTCTGCTGGCGTCTGTCTGTGCAAGCCCCCTCGGCAAGATTCTTTCAGGTCTGGTATATAAAAAAGCAGCGGGAGATACTTATGTCACACATACACCAACCTCTGAAAGACAGCAATATCGGCTGAGCAATACAGTAAAGCCGACAGGATTGTCCAAACTAAATCAAAGTGGGTGTAGTCTCAGACGGATGTTGAAACAGGACTGCATGTCAAAGTATGTAAACCCCAGAATGATGCAAGGTGTGTCCAATTAATGATGAGAAACTTGAACAGCGGAAGCAGACTCTGATTGCAATTTCCTCAAAATGATAACAAAACACACTACAGTCATTATTTTCAGTCACTCAGTCATTATGAGTTTGGTTTGACATTTTGCTTACACCAGACAATGAAAGCTAAATGCATTGCTTTTTAGCCAGAGGAGTACCTGGCTGCAGCCAAGTATACTTAAGAGTATTTAGTCCTGCTTTCACTGTGGCTCAAGGGATGGCAACAATGCTGGTGGACCGGTACTCACTGGTACACAGTATCAGCACATCTTCATTTCATTCTTTGGTACTGTATACTGTGACTTCTCCTTGGCACCGGCACTTCTCCCATGAACTATACACACTTTGTTGAACCCTTCTTTTATCTATCACCATCATCAGGTCAAATTATCAATTGTTCAGTACTTTGGTTCATGACTAAAATGCAAATCTGTTCCTTTCAGCATCAGCTGTACTTTGTGCTTAGGGCTAATTAGCAAGTGTTAGCATGCTAACAAGCTAAACGATAGTGAACATGACATTGTGCCTCCCTGCTTAGCATCAGCATGGCAGCATTGTGAGCATGACATGTTTGCAAGCTGACATTAGCATTTAGCTCGAAGCACCACTGTGCCTAAGCAGTCTCACAGAGCCACTAGCACAGCAGTAGATGCAATCTTTTTTCTGGAGTTGGCCCATTTTGCTAGCCTACGTGCAGTGTGCCAGGATCAACAGCTCCCGTAATTACCTGAAAGGTTTTTGATTCTATAAAAGGACTTGTGAAACAGTTTAGTTACAAATTGTTTGAAAGTACAAGGTTTTTATCTTTTTTTTAAATGGTTGAATGGACAGTTTTCTGCAGAATAAACGATGTTAATGGCATATGGCTGCATTAACGTGCTACTGCATCAGCTTATGGCACAAGCCAGTGTTTGATTAGGCGGCAGTTTGCTGTGTACGACATGCAAAAGAGGAGGATTAGGACAGTAAGAAACTGGGGCAGCAGAAGATAATACAGACACACTGACCACCTGCACAGTGGCTATTAAATCTGAAGGCTAGTACAGTTGGGAGTAGCATTTTTTTTTTTCATGCTGGCTTTGCAGATCAGACAGAAACACGTTTGTCAGGTGACAGTAGGGAACTGTGTCAGTGGGAGCAGGAGCAGTTTATCTAACCGACATGGCAGACCTGCGCTTCATCCAATCCACTATTGCAGCTAACAGCCGGAGCCAACAGGCATTATCGGCTACAGTAAGGGGATTACGCTGCTTTGTGGGTTCATGCGCTGAGATGGAGAGGAGAGAGGGAGAGGCAGGAGGGAGAGAGGAAGTGACATATATGGGGGAGGAACAGCGGTGAATCTGGAGATTGAGGAAATGGAGATTAAGAGATTTTTTTTCATTTTACATGCTCACTGTACTCTCCAGAACAGTGAAATCCTAGTGAAAACAAGCACAAGGTGAATCCAGCTTTCGCGTTATTACTGGGAACATGATAGTTTGTGTTTGTGTAGCGTGTCAGCATAAAGACCTCCAACTGCGTTTTCATTTAGAGCTGAATCCTTTAATAGCTCCGACCACTGGAATTATATTAAACTGACTCAGCAGTCGCCGCCGTGGTATGAGTTTACAGCCTTCCATCCCCAATATTGATGGACTAAGATGTGCTAGTGATATTTATGAGAAATGTATCCGTGGATGTACTGAGGGATTATGAAGGGAAGAAACAAGAATGAGAAGATATTCTAATTATTAGGGATCCATGCACAGGAGGGGAAGAGATAATCAAATATAAAACCCCACTGAGTGCAATGCAATGGAGTAGAGAAGATATTTAAGGTAATGCAATCAACACACCTTGAGAATCCATGGTTTTTATGGCAGGAGAGAAGATGTTAGACCTCTCCCATGGTTCCATTGCTGCTGAGTAACTTCCTTCTTAGTCAACATTGATTAAACCAGTTTCTTAAATCATCACCATCCCGTTCAATTTGAGCTTGTTTTGTAACAGCATTCACTGTTAGGTGACTCACATTTGCTCAGGTAGGTATTTACATGCCTGTCAGCTATTCAGTGTCACCTTTTGTGGAGTGTTGGGACAATACTTCAGACAAGGCCACGTGAAGGACAGTCCCAAAGGAAGAGTAAACACAGTGGTCACACCTCCAAATCTCTTTCCAATCTTTTGTAAACTTGCTCATAGATCTGAGTGACCTCCAGGTTACAGCCAGCTACTTCTCATGTAAGCAGAGTTATGAATATACACTGCAATGCACATATACAGACGAGCATACAGCATACAAAAGGAGCATACTGAACACATACAGTTACAAGATCAGCTTCATGCACATATAATTAACCCTGTGATGTCAGGCGATATGTCCCCTCTTTCTTCTTCTCCCCTACTAATGTGTGATGTCTTGAATCACCTGTCCAGCGCCTCCTTAAAAACAAGACAACATGGTTTCCTCTTTATCACCAAAAGGCACTTCTCATTCACCTGATTTACTTAATTTCATGAGGGAGTTCAGTAAGAGATGATCCCTCAGCCTTTGACTATACTGCACTCAGTGAACCTGGCATGTTATTCATACTACAGTGCAGCTGGTCTCACATCATTCGTTCTGCAGTGTTTTGCTCAGACCCCATGTTACATATACCAGGAAATGACAGAGAGCTACAGCAACACCTGAATAACTGAATGCAGTGATCATTCACTGTTGTCATAGGCAAACCTACTGATTTTGCTGAATGCATGTTGATGTCAACAATTCTTCCTTTTTGTGGCAGCTTTCTATATTATATAGTTCATTTGGAAAAATCCTCACCAGTGGAGGTAGCTTCACTTGTTTTTCATTAAACAAATGAACCGTTGCGATACGACTTGATCAGACACAGACTCGTCTTCCATTAACAAATATTGCAGTTGCCCTCGGGTACCCCTAACATTTATGGGCAAACTTAGCAGGTGTGTCTGCAGTTTGTTTACACACAAAACACCCTTCATGACGTGCTGGAGTGTGTGAAGAGTGCAGAGAAACGACAGTTTTTTCTTCAATCTTTGGGATATATCTCTGTTTTGATGCTGCTTGCAATTCTAACGATGAGTCTGTAACACTGTGCGCTGTTGCATGTTTCATCGCAAATGACAAAAGCATGCTCAGAGAGGGAACAATCCACGGCTTTAAATCTCACTTTAATACTCTACAGTTGGGGCTTCAGAGCAGATATGTTTTATGAGACTTCCTTGACATTTCAGACTTAAAAGGAGCCAGAAAAGCCACCAGACAAACAGAACAATCACCTCTTTACCATCAGCTCTTTTTGTTCTTTTGGCTCGGTCCTTATCTACACAAAGAAAGCTAGAGAACAAGAACAGAGTAGGAGTTGGAAAATGAGAAACAGGGAGAGGGGTGGGCTGGTGAAAAGAGAAAATTCCTAGCCCCTCCATGCCATACAGTATCATATGACTTCCAAAACTGTACTGTGGGTAAAGGAGCTGGAGAAGGGGGTGGAGGCGTGATGAGAAGGGCGTGTTGATCTCAGCAAATCAGAGCCCTCACTAGCTCAGTCTGGTTTGTACTGCCTAGGCCTGAATGTTCCCTGCAGATGTCCTGTGGGAAGATTGTGTTCTGCGTGTGTTTTTAGTCTACAGGTTGCCTGCCCTTCCAACCCTCACTTCACACTTGCATTTATCAAGCTGCTCTTTGACATTACCTCAGACCCCTCTGAACTTCTGACCAATGGTTAGAGATATCCTGGTGCCTATTTCTGTTGTTGCGGAGGAAAACCGTCTGAATACAGATCTATCTGTTAGAGCCCTGAGACATGAAAAATATCAGAGTGAAATCTTTTAGAGTTACAATACTGGACTATAACTGACGAGACTAAACCAAAGGACTGGTGAAATTGTCCAGGGTGTGACAGGATTTTTCTCCCCCTGCGGTCTGGCACAGTATAGAGGACGATATGCAAGCTGGGAACTATGCACAGTTTGTAACCTTCAGTTCAATTTATGTGAGGAATGTAAAACATCCTGTGACCTTTAGTAAAGCCATATGTAAGGGGAGGAAAGGTATGACTCAAAGAGAGGAGATGAGAGTCATTTAAATACATCTAAAACATCTAAACCTGCTTTGGCTGCATTACAGAGAGAATGAATACAAAAAGCAGCAGACTTACTGTAAATGTGCACACGACTAGGCAACAAACCTGCACGGAGGAAAACGAGATCCAGCACATCGCTCTGCTCTCTGTGTACTATTGATTGACCTCTGTGCAGGTCATTCTTTCAAATACACACAGTGACCCTAACACATGCACAATTAGATATTCAGACAGTGTAGTAATGACACGTGCATATGTGGGTAATGTTTATGGACCTATGTGTCCTGAGGCAGCCGCAGGGTGTGTTTTGACCTCCTACCTATTTCAGAGGGACAAAGACATACATCGCACGCAGTGAGAGATCAAATGACAGGCAGGAAGGGGAAAGGAAGAATAATTTCCATTTGCAGCGCTCCTTTATTTTTATCAGATAAAGAAAGCACCCAAGACTGAAGGAAGGGGGGAGGATTTCCTGTGGATATGATAATTGATAGAAAGGTTAAAAAGAATGCAAAATGCCACAGTTTTCTAGATCCCATTACCTTTATGTGTTTAAGCAGTGTTGATGCCAAAAAACAGACAATAGAGATTGGCCTGCCCAGACATACTTAAAATATATTACCTATAAGTACAAAACTGTCAGCATTGAAAGTGAGCCTTAGGCAAAAACAAGCTGAAGGAAAATGGTGTCATGATGGAAGGGGAGAAGGGGAGGAGCATTACAGGCTTAAACGTGTAAAGCTTACAGACGTGGTGCAGAGAACCAGCTTTCTAGCAAATGGTGTGTTTGAAACTGGTTTCTCCTAAATAGATGGCCCGGGAGGATGTACGCAGTGTGTTGATAATTAACTCAAAATACAGGTTTGTGTTTGTGAATGGGGGAGGGTCGTGTGAGACGCAGAGTGTGATATAAGAAGCTTTGTGCACGACTTGTTCTGTACAACAGACTGAATAAATTGTAGGAATTTATCTTGGCAAATGTCAGTCATTCCTCTTCTTAATCAGCGTCCCATCCAATATTCACTGTCTTCTACAATATTCCAACAGTCTGCTCTGCAAAATACTGCTATACTGCAAACTTCAGCTGCGTTTTATACAGTGCATATTGCCATGGTACACTTGAGACTGTTTGTGTGCATGTGATCAATATGTTTCATATTGATATGTTGTAATAATGCTTATCCCATGGAAGGGGTAATCACCATCACTGCTGATCACTGTGCTTAGTTGAATTGCAGTCTGCATTAGTTAAGTCCGGCAAACGATACGAACCGTTGAACAACACAAAGTCACTCAGATAATGATATTATTTACAACTGAATCATATATTCATAAAGTCTGCGCTTGAAAAGGCAGGCTGTAACAGACACTGGAGGATGGTTGTGGGCAAGGCATGTGAGTCTGATTACACAGCGTAAATCCGTAAATAATTTCAGGAGGCCCTTCCTGGTTGCATGAGGCTCTGTGAGATCAGACAGGGTTTAGGGGCCTACCCGTCACTTCAGGCAGTGCTCTAGACATGCTGCAGGCGAGAAAGTAAAGTGAGGAATATTCATTTGCACTCATTGTACTTTTAAAATACAATGCATTGTTTAATTAGGCAGACTTATAACATGACTAAGAGTATATTGTCCTTAGGTACAGTAGTACTTTGAACAAAATGTAAGTATGCTAATGTCAGCTTGCTAACTTGTTCGAAATGACAATGCTAACATGATGATATTTAGCATGTATAATGTTTTGATCATGTGTGGTCATAAACCAAAGTATTGGACTGGACCGGAATTGGACCACTGTTGAATGTGGGGGGGCAGATTTCTGTGGTGTAATTGTTTATAAATGTCCAAGTCATTCCCAAGCCCTGCTCTCCTCTTCCCTACATTCCTTTTAGATTGAGCCTTCAGTCATGTATTTTCATCGTGACTCAGCAACTTCCTTCTAACCCATGCACTTTATCTACACTCTGAGCAAGCCCTTTTCATTCTTACAAAACACATATCTCTGGCAGATAAAAAAAAGGAAGCTTGTTGTTGGTGAAAGCTTGTTTTGTACTGCACCTTGACCCTGCTACAACAGTAGAAGCAAAATGAGAGGTAACGAGTCACTGGATTGGCAGGATTGGCACATTACGATGTGGTATTAAGTTTCCTTTCTGCCTCAACCTTTCCTATTTCTTTGTCAGCCTCCATGCCGCTCACCTGTTGTTCCCATGATACCTGAGACAGCTGTGCTCAGTTCAGTTCAACATGTTCTTTTCTCCATGGCCCCATTTCAGAGCGTGCCTTTGTCCAGTTACAGTACATCATCTAGCAGTAATCTCACCCATTATATCTCATATTAAGAATCAGCGTCTTTGGATAAGCTCCGAAAAAAGGAACAAACCCGGAGAGCTTTTACCTTTGCCTTTTCAGAAGCTGATTTCATAAACACCCATACATACCCCTATACCCTTATTTTTATGTCACGGGCTGAGCTGGTTTCTATTAAGGTGCATCAACTAATCCTGTGTACACCTGATATGAGTTATATCATAACGAGAGTCTACAGCCGCACTAGCAGCTCTTTGAGGCTGCAGCAGTGTTTTGGGCGAAATGCTAATCATGCTCACAATAACAGTGCTAATATGCTGATGTTTAGCAGGTGTAATATTTATCATGTTCACCATCTTAGTTTAGTGTACTAGCATGGTGACATTTGCTAATTAGCACTAAACACAAAGTGCAGATGAGGCACTGGACAGATTAAAAGGACTGGAGACATTAAAATTGAAGTGTGATGATGAAACTATAGATGAAAGGTCAGAAGAGCACCAAAGTTCTTACTACACCGCCATGACAAACTACAGCCTGTGTAGTTGCATAATACTGAACATAATACTAACACCTATCACCTATACAGCTTTTTCTGTGTCCACATGCTGTGTGCAGTTTAAGAGCCTTTCAGAGACACTGAAATGAAATGGTCTGTTAGACTGAGGCACACGCTTCATGGCAGATATATGAATATAATATAATAATAATAATAATAATTAACTTTATTTGTACAGCACCTTTCCTTCAGGAATTGCAGCTCACAGTGCTTTACAAGAACAAAATCACATGTATCAACTGAGTGCTTTAAACAGAAAACACAAAAAACAGATAAAAAAATGAATGTAAAATAAGAGACAGAATAACACCCACTTCATAATGACAATAAGGATGCAAATAAAAATAAAGACAATGCATAAAACCACAGAATAAGATAACAAAATATTGCTAAAAATAGAGCAGAATGAGGATGAAAAAATAAGGATAAAGGAGAGCTTTACGGCGTAAACATCCAGCAGACCAGCAGCAGATGGCCGCCGTGTTCTCGAAGGCAAATAATAAGTAATGTAAGTGGACAATATTTAAACCAAAAATCAAACCTGTTACCATGGCTATGTGTGCACTCGTGTCCACAGCGTGCTCCGGGTTGTCATTATCATTGACTGAACACTCCTATCGGTGTTGTTTTGTTGTTGTTTTTGTTGTAAGAGATCTGGATTTTGATTCCCTGTCACGTCTTGATCTGTTCATTAACAGCGAGAATTCACGTCCACAGCGTGTGTGTTGTGTTTGTGTGTGTGTGTGTGCACGTGTGTGTTTTCATAGATGAGGCCTACTTGGCTCTCATGTGCCTGTGGGTTTAGCCATTGAAGCTGTCCTTTCTCACAGAGTAATGCATTATTTCACAGTGATTCCTACCGTCATTCACACAGTCAGGGGGAACAAAGAATGAGCTTGAGATAACAAACTGAGCACTGAGAGGGCAGCTTCGGCCCAGCCTGAGTTCTGCTCTTGTGGACATTCATTGGTGTTAAAGGTGCCTTTCCCACAAATTTCTACCAGTGGGAACCTGTTAAAACAGGGCTTGGATTGTTGTTTGAGTGTAAGCTAACCCCAGGCTTTCTTGGACCCCTACACACACGTTTGAAGCTATCAGACTGTAGGCCTCAGTATTTGAGACAGTGAGAGTCTGTCTCTTGTTACAGTTTGACACACACCTCGCCAAAAACGGCAGGGAAGCCACATTTCTATACAATTTGAAACCTCTCTTTGACTGTTAACATCTCAAACTTTCCCTCTTACTCATCGTTCATTTTCACCGCTCCCCCCCTGATTAATGTCAGAACAGAGATGGTCAGGGTGTATTGTCATGCCTTCCTTTTCGTTCTCTCCTCACCGTATTGATCGGGTCTGAAGCCCCGCTCCTCCACCATCCTTCTTTGTCATTCAAACAGACCAGATGTTGGATTAATGTTATTGCTGTGCTTGTGGTTTCACTTGCATTCCCCTTTGATGTCACCACCATGGCAATGATAGTATTCTTTACTTTATTGGTACTTGAGAGGAGAGCAAATAAACAGGCAGAGGAGGGAGGTCACATCAAAGTCCAGTGGCAGTCCCCACAGCTGCACAGGCGAAGCCTCTGCACCTCGGCCGGTTTAACTGCTGCTCTAATAAAAGGGAGTCATCTGGGAAGAGATTCGTGTTGGCACAGTTTGTTCACTTCTCCGGTATTGTTTTTAAATTGCTTGTAATTTTCCATTAATTGTCCTCAATTCAAAAGTTTTCTAAAATCTCATTCAGCTTTTATAACTTGCATATTTATGCTCAAGGGAGTTGTCATGCAGCCGTGGGTTTTGCTGCGTTAGTCATAAGTTTCATGTTCACAACATCAAAAAACCCACTGCTGCTTAACCACATACCAACGTGCTTGTGGCTTCATGTGGTTATATATATATGTACTAATAATGAAAATGCTACTAACATCTGTCGGCTTGTTGGAAGGCAAAACTCTTACTGTCAGCAATTGGGCCCATTATCTGCTTTTCTGCATGTATTCTACAACTCCACAACCATACATGGTATGACATTAAATTGTAGTCTAAGTGAATAAAAGTGTCTTGTGCCAAAAATGTAGCCCCCAATAAAAACAATGTGAATTTAGAAAACTGTCACCTTTATGTTTTAAAATGTGAGAATTAAAAAACTGAATTTTTGAAACAGTCTATAGTAGTAATTTAACATTACGAGGCAAACAAAAAATGTCTCCTGATCCAAACTTTACAAATAAAAAACTGCCATAACAAAAGTAAAACACATTTTATTAAAGAGACCAGTCCCATATTGAGCTGTAAATCATAATATTAATCAATCTCCAGTCTAACCGACAACATATATCTTAACTAACGAAGCCTTCCTCTAATAACCAGGCTTTACTTCCCATTTACGCACGCTCAGCGTCACGTCACACCCTTTTCCCGGATACATAAGCAGGAAACGCTGTGAGACACATGGAACTTCTGCATCTGTGGGAAGGAGGCGGTGGACTGAGCCAGCACTGTAACAAGAAACTCCCGCCAGTGTAATATTTGTTTTTGAAGATAAACGTATTTGTGATCTTAAGATAATTTCAGGGTAACTTTCAACGCGCGCAATGGCCGAGAAGATGGACGTGGAGCAGGGGAAGACATCCAACGGCGAGCCGCTGGCCAACGGGCTGAGCAGCCCTAAGGACGGCGGCAAGGAGCCGCTGTCCCAGCGGGTCAAGAGGATAGTGAAGGCCAACTTGCTGGTGATTCTCACCGTGGCCGGGGTCATCATCGGGGTTTTAATTGGACTCGGTCTGCGCAACGCGACGCTCACCAGAACCCAAATCATATACATCGGTTTCCCCGGCGAGCTGTTGATCAGACTGCTGAAGATGATTATCATCCCCTTGGTGGTGTGCAGTCTGGTGTCCGGGGCGGCCAGCATCGACCCTAAAGCCCTGGGCAAACTGGGCGGCTGGGCCATGCTCTTCTTCTTGGTCACCACGTTAATCGCGTCCTCCATTGGGGTTGTGATGGCTTTCATCTTAACCCCCGGGTCGGTGTCTGTATCCAAACCCAGTGTGCAAGGCTTGGACGACGACGTGCCTGCCCCTAAAGAAGTGATAGACTCCTTCTTAGATTTGATCAGGTGAGTGCATTCATTACCTGCTTACCTGCGCACGCTAACACAGTAGTTTAAGTGTGATGTGTACTTGTGAATGGGTGAGCTCGTTCATCACCGCCAGAGTTGCGTAAAAGAGTGTTTGCGGAAGTTTTCAGTTAAAGACGCGGGACCTTCAGGTAACTTTGTTGTAAGACGTTCAAAGGGAAAATAAAACCGCTAATTAAAGTTAAATTAAAGCGCTGCAGTAACGTTAATCATGACACGTGGAGCTTAATGCACCCGGTGTGCTGTAATGGCAATAAGCAGTTGCATCAGCTCAGCAGTGCCCTCGCATTGAGGATCAGCCCCCAATCCCTCCCCAGGAATGCCGGTTGTCACTCATTGTTCAATGAAGCGACCACGCTCCGTTTTTCGGTTTACTTTTCACGGTCACTAAATGGCGTTACTGGTTTCGTTGTATTTCTTTCTTTCCGTTTCCACTTTGGGCACGTGTATGGGGCCAGAACAGTGACTGAATTTTAGCTTCAGAAGTAAGATTTGGCTTTGAAAAAGGAAGGTTTGTCAGTGAAACACTGTTGGAAAAAGGTTCCACTGACACAAACATTGAGTCATCTTATTTTGATATTTTTGTATTTATTTATTTATTTTTTTTAAGGCTGTCAGTTTTTTTTTTCTTTTTTTTAGTATCACTGGTTTTCAGTTTCCTGTCACAGTTTCACCCTCTGAAACCGGAAAAAGCGTTTCTCTCTCTCTGCTGTTTTTCCACATAGAACCTAATGATAGATTTGAGAGCTGACATTAGCTGAACCAGCGTAAGATCAGTTGAAAGTTAACTTAAGCTCAGCCCAGTTCCATGTGGAGAAACAAAGGCACGGTGAAACAGAGTTAACATGCTTGTGGTTTGGTAGTTTCAGGTGAACCCGTGCAGCGCCATACTCGAAAGGCTTCTGAGGAGACCTTATTGCACATCCCGTACAAACCCCTCTTCACACCGAAAAAGCGGTGACAGGAAGTGGAAACTGAAAACAGAAACAGCAAAACCCTGACAGGAAAATTGAAAAAAAAACTGTAATTGAAAAGACAGACATGAAAGAAAAACACATCAAAATACAAAAATGTCAAAATTTTAACATTCATTAGATTTTTCATTTCACTGAACTTTTTTTTTTTGTGCCAATACTTGTTTCAGTGCCAGTAAAACTTTCTCTGATACAAGTGTTTTAATAACAAATTTTATTTTCAGTGTCAAAATTTAAAGTCACTGTTCTAGTCCCATACACGTTTGGCCTAACTTGTCTTGTGTGCAATATTTCTCACAGGAGTGTGACGAAACGTGTCTGTTGGGGACAGCCCAGATGAAGAACTTGTGTATCTAATGCTCAGACACGTGGTAAAGGGAAATGCGGTCTGTGTCACTGATGTCAGAAAGACAGAGTGTACCCATTCTTCAGCACACTGGTTGAGAGCCAGGAGCCAAAGAGCATGTGTGTTATTATTATTTTTTTTATCAATGTGTCACATTCATGGGACACTCATGAGACATGAACCCCCTCATCTACTGAGGAGTAAAGGGAACCAACAGAGTGAGCAAACGGTTGACTCAGAGCCTGAAATAGTGAGGTGTCAACACCTTCTGAGACATCACCAGTCATGTGGAATTTTACGTCATTTCTTAACACAGCAGGTTTCATGGGGTAGTGTTTTCCCGTGTTACCCTAAAAACAGTCAGAGCGCAGATGGCCTTGATTATCTGAGCCAGCTGTATATTAGTTTACTCTTAAGTTAAAGTGTATTGAACCTCAACCTTTTGTAAACACGTTGCCGCTCACTATAATGCAATGTCATGCTGCTGTGATAGTGTGGGCCTGTAATGCTTTTTCTCCTTAAATGCAATCCAGTTTCTTATCTTTGAATGTGAACAGTGTCCTTTTTGCGTTGACTCGGGATATGTGCTGCAGTCCCTGTGACAGTCCACCATCAGCTTATTTATTTCCTTCGAACAGAAAGCATTTAACCCCTTGGTTAGTGAGCAGATTACTGGCAGTACTCAAGCACATGCAAGATTTTGGAAGTCTCTGTTCACATGCAGTTTTATGACACTTGCAACACTATTGCTTAATTTTGTCGGCTAAGCTTGAACATTCTTTGGCGCGCAGAGCTGCTCTCAATGAATTGCAGAATTGTGCACTATAAAAGCCAGAGTCCCCCCCACACACACACACACTCCGCCTCCAGCATTGGGACCTAGCCTTGGCACCACCTCCTGAAAATGCTACACATGCAAGAGTAACAGAGCAGCCTTAACATTGATTTATCACACAAGCTTACATAACAAGTATATACAAGATACAGATCTGAAATGGGCTGTTGAGTGTTTTGTTTGGCTCTGTTCATGATAAAGCCCGTTTTTAAAAGAGTAACTTGAAGAGTCAGTGGAGTGCGACACTGCAGTTTATTGTTAAATGATGTTCCTGAATGCAGCATCTCACTGCCGTTCAGATTTGTCTTCTGCAGCTGGCTGCTGTCTGAAGGAGAGGAAAAACGGTTATCTCATGCAGGACACAGGCCACCACGGCACGAGCACACACACATTATCCTAATAGGGCAGCAGGCAAAACCCAGGGCGTCCTCATTAGAGCGAGCCCTCTCGGTTGGTGTCCTGGTTAGTTTTGACAACAAAGACAGTGTGAGACTTTGGAGAGCTGTTCATCAAAGTGTAAAATTGGCCAAGTCATTGTTCATGTCTGCCAAGGGATACGTGTGATGGGTTTAGCTCTGACTGGAGCCGCTCCTACACATGCTTGTTGACAATCCTTCTGCCTTTTGTTTGTTTTCTCACTGAGGAGCACAAGGTCTTCATCCACAGGTGACTGCTCAGCCAGCGCTAGAGTCACCTGTGGATTTATTGAACACGCACACCGTTTATGGTCACTTATGGCAAAGTAGTGACATTAAACGCTGGCACAAATGTTGACCTGCACATGCTGTTTACGGAGCGGTGCCAGATCTGGCAGGTGTAACAAGATACCGGCAAGACATCAGAGCAGTTTGCCTCGAGCACTCAGCTGCCCGCCATGGAAGAAACGCTCCCGAATGTGTGACATACAGGAAGGTGTGTCATAGTACCGCGTGGGTTGTTGTCATACCACTCATTGTGTTTGGGTGTTCTTTTGTCATGTTTATTTACCTAGACGACAATCCCGTTGGTCTCTCAGTATCTCACTGGAAGAAAAATCTAAAAACGAGCGTGTTCCCGTACATCTGAAGAGCATCACAGCGCTTTTTACATTTTTACATGCATTTTGTCTTGCCATATTGTGATTTTGACAATGCTTCTGTTAACTGTTCAGCCCTAGTGTTGACTGACTGAAGGTGTGTTTTAGAGAGGGATGCACAGGTGCTGCTTCTGAAAAACCGAAACATGAGGAATGGAGGAAGTGAAGCTTCTGCCAAATACATACTATAATTTCTTTTCCTCCTTTTTTTTTTGTTGCAATTGGCCTTTGCTTCAGTGGAATAACCAACAAAGAACGAGGAAGTGGATCCCTTCAGCTTTCAGTTGTGCGTTGTCCATGCAAAGTAAATGAAAATGCATCATGCTAAGCAAAGTTGTGCTGCCTTCATCCAGGTCTTAAAGACACTGAAATTATCTTGAAAGAGTTGCCTTTTCCAAACAGCCTGGTCTCACAGACACTGAAATTATCCTAAAATAGGCCCCTTTTCGAAACATCCCAGTCCTACAAACACTTAAATTATCTTAAAATAGCTGCCTTTTCCAAACATCCAGGTCTTACAGACACTGAAATTATCTTAAAATAGCTGCCTTTGGTATGCCCAGGTAGCTCACCTGGTAGACCGTGTGCCCCCATGTGCTCAGGCTGCGTCCTTACTGATTCCTCCCTGTGGCTCTTTGCTGCATGTCTCCCCCCCCCCCCCCCCCCCCCCCTCCCGCTTTACACTCTTAGGCTTCGTCACCAAAAAACGATTTGAGCAATACGAGCACATTTGAATATTCTGAAAAAAGCCTTTTTGTTTTGGCTCGTTGCAGCACATTCAACCTGTGATCCGGCTGCATGTTGCATGCTGTGCTGTCACCCAATCACATGATGTTTAATCCTGATGCACTATGGCTCCAATGAAAGGGCATGAATGGTTGGAAAGAGATTATCAAGTTAATGCCTTATTACTCTAAATCCATTGCAGGCCGCTGAGTAAAGGGGTATCGGGAGCACATGGGTTTCATGAGTTCTTGAGAGACTTAATATGCAGTTGGACCTATGTACCAACCTGTGTGTGTGTGTGTGTGTGTATGTACTTGTTAGCGGAGGATGAATAAGACAACAGCAATTAGGAAAAGGGGCTGAGTGAAGAAATGAGATTAATGGTTAAATTCTCTCAGCTGTTTCCACATGATCACCCTTGTGATCCGGCCTGTTTGAGCGATCGCAGACGTCCAGAGGGTGCAGCTGCTGTCTGTGCAACACCACAGGTGACAGACTTCTGTGCAATGGAAGTAAATGATACCTTAAATTGTAGCAGTATGAAATTTAGGATATAAAGTAGGAGCCAGAGCTGCTTTGTAAACAGTTCAGACTCAAATGAGGCCGCTTTATGGCTTTATGTTTGGCTTGGTGTAAATGTCACCCCTCTCTGTGTGTTCATTCAAGCGGTCAGGGTTGTTTTCAGGCAGTTGTGTATGCAGATAGAGAGAGAATCAAACAAGGCGTGGGCAGCTGTGTTCAGCTCAACAGTTCCTAAACATTCCGTGCCACATCTTTTTCATTAGACGCTCTAAAGGCATCTGGTACACATCTCCTTAACTTCTTTTTTTCCTCCACACAGAAACATCTTTCCGTCCAACCTGGTGTCTGCGGCCTTTCAATCAGTAAGTGCTGCATCTCCGTTCTATAATTTCACATCACTGTCATTTGATATTTCGTAAAGGAAATATTTGGATAAGATGATTGGACGTACTGAACTAACTTTATGAAACTGTTTGCTCATCCAGTATGCAACCAGCTACAAGGAGGTTACCAGGAACAGCACAGATGGAACCCCCAATGTCACCGTGGAGAAGGTGAGCAAAGTGAATATGGCAAAAGTTGTCGCATAAAATAAACCACAAGTACCCTACATGAGAAAAAGGAAGTGCTCTTATTTGCGTCTCTGCGATGATGACTGGTGTGGATCTGCCTGTCCTGACCGTGTTTTTCACCTGTGTCTCGCAGGTGCCCATTGGAACAGACCAGGACGGCATGAATATTCTTGGTCTGGTCGTGTTCGCCATCGTGTTTGGTGTGGCTTTGAGGAAGCTGGGAGAGGAAGGAGAGATCCTCATCAAATTCTTCAACTCCTTCAACGAGGCCACCATGGTGCTGGTGTCCTGGATCATGTGGTACGAAAGACCTGCATGTTTGTGGCTCGGAGCGATTAGAATAAAATCGGTACGAGAGACCATAATAATCTACTGTCCTTTCTCTTTCCCGCTCTACCTGTTTCTCCACAGGTATGCCCCTCTTGGTATTATGTTCCTTGTAGCTGGCAAGATCGTAGAGATGGACAATGTTGCCACACTGTTTGCCAGTCTGGGAAAATATATAGCCTGCTGTATCATCGGCCATGCCATCCATGGCGCTCTCGTGCTGCCCGCCATCTACTTCATCATTACAAGGAAGAACCCGTACACCTTCCTCTGGGGGATATTCACAGCTCTGGCAACGGCCTTTGGAACAAGCTCCAGGTAATTAGCTCACCACTGCTGACCGCCCTGGCTCTTCCACACACACACGCTTGTTTGTTCTCCCTGGTTGTTAAATATCAAATACTGAGGTTCTCCTGTTCGAGAGCGCACACCCTTTTCTCTCTACAAACACACACGCACATACCTTCCTTTCGCCTTCATGCGCTCACACATGCCCCTGTTCCTTGCTTCCTAGCTCTGCCACTCTGCCCCTGATGATGAAGTGTGTGGAGGAAAATAACGGCGTATCCAAGCAGATCAGCCGTTTCATCCTGCCCATCGGAGCCACGGTCAACATGGACGGAGCTGCTCTCTTTCAGTGTGTGGCTGCTGTTTTCATTGCTCAGCTCAACAACACTCCCCTTAACTTCATCCAGGTCATCACCATCCTGTAAGTCCAGAATTACCTCATTCATCAGGTAGCTGAATACAGTTACGCTCCATCGGTGTCTAAATTTGTCATCTTCCCCCTCGTTAGTGTGACAGCTACGGCGTCCAGCGTTGGAGCAGCAGGTATACCTGCCGGTGGTGTGTTGACTCTAGCCATCATCCTGGAGGCCATAGGACTGCCCACCAATGACCTCTCTCTCATCCTGGCTGTTGACTGGCTTGTGTGAGTACAGTTATGACATCTAACTAACTAATCTAAACCTGTATGTACGCTTCCGCTTGTTAAATTGCGCGCCCTCCCTTCTGTCTGTCTCTTCAGCGACCGTACCTGCACGGTGCTGAACGTGGAGGGCGATGCCTTCGGAGCCGGGCTCTTGCAGTTCTTTGTGGACCGCACGGCCAAACAAGAGGAGGCTGCGGAGCTGAGCGACATCAGGCTGGAGGGAGACCAATCAGCCCCCGCCCCCGAGCGCTCGCCGCTCATCGAGAAGCGAGACCGGAGGGACGGTGCAGAGGGTGCAAAGGTGGATCTGTCCGAGTCCGTCATGTAATCCAGCTGCTGACACCGTCAATGACCCTCTCATTTATTTGACACTCCTGCAAGATGAAATCTGAGGTTCATTCAAGCCCCCCCCCCCCTTTTCCTATTTCCCCCGCCCTGAAGAAACTGGTGCATGGAGAAAGGATGAACATGCACTCTGCTATACAATGCAAAGACAAACTCTCTGTCCTCAACAGTTTTCTCGGCAGGAAGCCCAAACATCGAGGGGGATGTTGAAAATTCACATTAAGCACAGTGACCTTTGTGGAGTGACTGTGTTGCACATTAGTCTGGCTCCTGTGTGGACTCGAGATTAATGTCTGTTGCATTTGGTCAGTCCTCATCAATTTTAAAGTCGAAATTTTGTCATGTGACCAATATACAGTATACCACATCCACTGGGAGGTCAAACGGCCGGAGCAGTGACCCTCTGCAGGTGGTCACACTGTTACCAATTCACACGCTCAGACTTCTGACTTACCCTGTAGAAGTAAACCACTGGTAGGTACCACTTCTTGGTGGGAAACATGACCATTTCTGACTTCAAAGCTGACGAGGACCACCATATGGGCTGCTGCTTCAGCATCTGATCCGTTTGGAATCTATTACCTTAAATTTTTTTTTTTTTTTTGTACTGTCTGTTTTTGTGTTCAGTGTGTTCAAATTTCAATCTTCCCATAAAGGAAAAGGATCGTGTATGATGTTAAATGTCATTATAGGCTTTGAATTTGATATTTGAATATTTTATTGTACATGATGATGCCCATTTTCATGCAGATTATGTGTGATGTAGTAGTAGATGAACTGTTCCATATACTCTGCATGAAAATGGCTGTGATAATGTGCATGTTTGTTCTGTTTGTAGTTGTTTCTGAGACAGTTGAGGGCTTTTATTAGTCTGTCAGTGTATGTGTGGTGACTTCATGCCAATGGTTTTCTTTTGTATGATGCCTTTCTCACGGTGAGAAAAAGCAATAGAGCTGTAAAAACCTGTTCTCACGATTATACCTATGGTCCGAAACACTCTAAATGGAATGATATCCTCAATAACGTCCCAAAGCTGAATGACGTTTTTCCTCAAGGACTCAAACTACATCAACGTACGCGGACACGGATCGACCTCTGAGCATTTCTGCCTCTTCATACGGACCTCAGTGTGGTGGCAGGCAACACAACCTCAGGTTTAATTATGGCTTGAAGACTGTCCTTAATATTCTGAGACCAAAAATCACAGTGACCCAGCTCCTGACAACATTGAATGACATTTCCAGGGAGATGTTTTTTTTTTTTTTTTCTTTCATTAGAGTTTGCTTTTTACACTGCTGCTCTTTGTAGGTCCCAGCATCTCAGCAAGGCACAAATGTGGTTTTAAAGCACACTATGTGACGAGCAGGGCCGTCTGTTTGAAGCTATGTAGAGTGACTACATATCATGTGTAAGTAACAACAGTCCTTCCACTACAAGGGTGTCGGAATGGGAACAGTGGACGTCCGTTTCGTCTTGACTGCTGAGGCCTTAGCAGCTAAAGGGCTCGAGTCAAAGTATGCGCTTCTCAACTTAAACCTACTTGTTTTGGCTGTGATGGCCATGAACATGAAATGCTAGTTGTAGAGGCTGTAGGCCTCGTATGTCATTGTTGATGCCTCAGATAATTGTAAGAATTCATATTTATTTCACTAATCAAAATCCAAAGAATGTTCAACCAATGTTTTGACATGTTACTGATCTTTTTTTTTTCCTGCCAGTGTCTTGTAACAACTGGTTGGTGATAGCTTTTTATCTTATTATTATTATTATTATTATGTTCATTTTCGGTCCTGGTCTAGACTGTGTAGAAGGTGCTTGGTGATTTTTCTTTTGTAGTCTGGCAGCGGGCATTTGGGAAACTAACAGATGAGACATATTGGTTGTACCTTAGAGTTATATCGTCTGTTTCAAACACATTGCATGTACGGTTAATAGTGAATGTTTATCTCTTCCATCCATGGTATCTTTTCACGGTTTTAAGCTCTACCAAAGTTTCGCAGTATTTCCCGTGATGGTCGTCTGTGAAATCACAGCAGGCCTAAAGTCACTTCTACGATTTTTGTATAACACGAGAGTCCTAAAACATCAGCTGCTTCAAAACACTTACTGCGCTTCAGTCTCTGCTCGGTGTCTTTTTGGTGTAAGGTTGTAAAGGTGTTCACATTCCATTCTGAGATCTTTCAGCATACGGATGTGTCTCTGGTTCGATCATAGCATTTGTGTTGTGTGTGCGCACACGATGGTTGATTTTATTACAGTCAGTCTTACAGTCTGAACGAGCTGTCTAGATTTTAAACAATAAAGGCCTTTTTTTATTATTTGGCTGTGTCTCTTGGCTGTTTGTTGCAAAGCGACTAACTGCGGTCAGCAGCCCAAACACTTATGGCTGCGTGGGATCGCCACAGCTTCATTATGCCGTTTGTGGTAAACTGAAAGATGAAGTGTTCCTTCATGTGTTGAGAAAATTCTGCAGATTCTTCGAGTAAATAAATGATTTACAACAGTCTTGGTTTAGGTGGAAAATGCATGGCCACAGAGTTTAAAACCACTGTTTCTCTGGGCTCCTGAGAAGTTTGCTTGCGTGGCTCTCACAGGACAGTGATGCTGCAAACACAGGATATCAAGTTATTCACACATGCTATCATAGTAAAACTGCTTTTTTTCTGTATGCTGAGTACTTTTGAGTAGATTTTGCACAGAATACTTGGAGTGGGGTATTTTCACAGTGTGGTATTTATACTTTAACAACAGTAAAGGATGTGAACACACCTTCCACCAGCGACATTCCAGATGGAATTCCATAGTAGCATGCAAAGGAGGAGACATCTTAAGGGTTCAGCATCCTTTATGTTTAGGCATCCAAGAATACCCACGTGTGCCCTCTCAGTGGTATAGATGCTTATCTGATTACCTGCCAATATGTCAACAATGCTGATTTTCCATTGGTAAGTAAGAGGAACGCAGGAATGTGCAGCATCAACAGGTGAAAGGCAGCTATTGTCACGTACAGGACTTCTGCACATGGGAATACGAAGCTGGTTTACAACACTGGACCTGCTTGACGAACAAGCGAGCTGCATTCCTGTGACGTTACGTTGTTGTTTGTCCTGTCATAAACCTCCTACACCCTCTGGGCTCCGGCCACGTGGTTGTAAAACTAATGTTTCTGAGTGATGTGAAGGCAAGTTTGTGCAGAGGCTTAGAGAGACGAAGGTGTGTGGTGCCACCTAGTGTTCAACCAGAGTCACAACCAATAGTGCACATTCACTGTATTTACAACGGATTTGCCAACAGTCCTTAAAAAACAGGTTCTTAAAATAAACACATTCATTTGTTACATCTCCTTTATTTTAGCAGTTCATGACATGGAGGGACACCTTGATACATCACACACACAAGTAACAACACAAGTGGAATCGTGCCACACGCACAGACGCTGGGCCTTTTCTTTTTCTTTTTAATGCTCAACTTCTCTTTTAAAACGTCTTCTTTGAGTAATCTGTTGAATTGAAATTCCGTATCAATCAGTACATAATGGCTGCTCAGCAGCGACAAACATGTGTGAGCTAAGGGTTAATATTCATTTACAGATTCAGTGAAAGTTTTGTTTTAAGTGAACGTGTTTCATCCTCTCCGTATGCCAACAAGAATGGGACGAATGACGATATGTTTCTCATTTCACTGCATGGAAATTCACTCGGCACACTACAGCTGTGAGGAGCCAAATGGCGTCAACATAGTCAGTATGTCAGTGCAAATCAACGCAACACAGTCAAGTCAATAAATTCAGAAAACACCTGTTAGGGCTTATTTTTAAATAATTCTGTACAAAACCTTAAATCCTGCTCATCATGTACACTGCAGCATTTAACAAGGAACCAATATCAATACAATTTTAAAGTATTCATCATCTTCACAGCAGTCATATTTATACTTTACTGTACAAGACATACAGATTTTGCACACCAGTCTTTGACTCTTTAAGGTATGCCTGATGTAAACGTGTATGGATTTTGGTAAAATGCAGTCATCTTGGCACCGTATTAGTTTCCAGGCATCATTTTTTTTTTTATCTTTAAAAAAAAGGAAAAAAAAAAGAGGTGAGGCAACATATTCTGTGCTGTTCAGTAAACAAATATAGTATGACATAGGAGGGCTTGTGAGTCTCATAATTTGCTTCTGTCCAGCCTCTTTTTCGCGGGGTTGGGGTATTGGGGGCTCTCAATAACCCCCTCTCCAAACTTGAGCTCCAGGAAGGCTCGGTGGTTGTTGGGACCGTAGGCAGTGATGCCAGCAAAAGACATGGGCACCAGCGGCTGCAGGAAGTGTTCGGGGAACTCCACGTCTTGCTTGTGCTCTGTCCAGGTGTCTTTGGTCATGACGCCGTTACGTGGATAGAACGGCCACAGGTCAACATGCAGGTGGTTGGCCTCGCTGTACTGGACTCTGTAGAAGTCTCCCTCCACTGCACGCTCCCAGACGTAGCCATTAGCATCCACCAGAGAGCCCGAGTCCAGGTTCTTCAAGTGATCACAGTTGGGTACATCCTCCAGGTAGATGCCCAGGTCCACGTCATAATCCCATGGGATGATGTCCTGATGGCGGACGGCGCCCAGCAGAGTGCCCCCCTCTAGCCAGTATCGTACACCAGAGGTCTCCAGGATATTGATAACATACTTGGTGGTCTCCCTGAGAGCTCGCAGACAGCAGGGGGGTGTCCAGCGATCCAGATAAAGGTAGTCCGGAGTGTCATCCTGCACAGTGCCGAAGCAGCGAGGCGTCTCTTTACTGCAGCCGTACCACTGTTCCTTCCCATCAGGCAGCAGGAGACGCTTCAGCCCAAAGCTCCTCATGAGCTTCCCGGTGGTGTCTTTCAGTCGAGTGTCGGCCTTCCATTGGTTGTGAGCGGAGCTGAAGAGGGGCCGGTGGTTAGCAGAGAAACAGGGGCTCTCCAGCAGCTTGACCTTCCAGCCTCTCAAGGCAGTCTGGATGAAGAGCGAAGGGAAGAGGGGCCGCCCCAGAGGGACGGAGAGGTTAAAAAGGTCCTCGGTGCGGATGAGGACAACTGCATCTCCTTGTAAAGCTGTACACACGCTCCCACTGCTGCCAGACACTGCCGGCGAGTAGGTGGCTGTCCACTCTCTGAGGTTCACCCGCAGGTGGAGACACTGCACGGCAGATCGAGCCAGCACGGGTGCAGCGACCAGCCTCACAGGCCCCCCACCCTCACCTTCCAACTCCCTGATCAGCCTCTCGATAGCCCGAGGTTGCTCCAGCTCCACCCCATCAGGCACCAGCAGCACAAACTCTGTCTGGACGTGGAACTCCGGCCTGTGCGCTTGCGGTGGCTGGTCCGGGGTGGGGGACAGCACTAGAAGCCGTGCCCCCTCTGGAAGCACCAAGGGAGGGTACGGAGGGGTGTCGGCCACAGCCAGGAAGGGAAGCTCGGGTCTCTGGTGGATGAAGGAATTAGCTACGTCCCCAACATAATTCTCAAAGTTTTCAAACTCCCGAAGAAGAACAGTCACACGCGGGCCACGACCGTGTCCCTCCACTCCGACCGCTCCCGGCTCACCTTCAGCTCCCAGGCCTCCGCTGAGACCTGAGGCTGGCAGGGCAGCCTTCCTCGTGCCCCTGCCGAGTTCCTTCCTCTTCTCCATCATTTGCTGCTGGGCCCGGGACACATAGTAGAGAATGAGGAGGTTGAGGATGATGGCGCCAGTCAACAGGCCCTGGCAGAGACTGATGCGCATGGCAGCTAATGTTCACTTTCCAGTTCCCTCAGGAGAAGAATTTAAGTTTCAATTCAGAAATCCAGTGGCGGTCCCCATTAGTGTCACAGCACAGGAAGGAGAGCTGAAGACAACCTGTGAAAAACAGGTAATAATGATGCAGTTATGATGCTTTCTTTCATGCTTATATGCACATCACAAACACCTTCAATGCATAATACCATTTCATGCTAAATGATACAGAGGACAGTTGGGACTATGACTTGGAAAAAGCTGGCAATGCAATGAATTATTACAGACACAGCTCCGTGCAACAGGCTGACAATATGCATGGCTACAACTCACCTTAATGTGGATCCATCTATTCTATTCTTTATAAGATCATTTGCAGCCCATCACATGAGCATTAGCCATCTTATCGGAAGCATTAGCACCGTTAAGCCCATTAACCTTACTGTACCATGTTAGGTTTGGTCCATCTCTGCCAGCTCTGGTAGCATAGGAGCAAACCTGGCTGAATCGGTAGCAGCAAACAGAGATTAATCTGCATTGTTAGCTAATGTTGGCGCGCTTCTGGTTGAAATCGGGTCTCCAACATTTTCAGAAGAAATCCACAACTAAGTGCAAACAGATCGCATCAGTGTTTCATCACTGTGAAGATTAACGCAGGCTCTCCCACCATACCCAACTGCACGAATTTTACATTAAGCTATCATGCTTTCTGTCTGGGTTGTAGGCTGCAACAACAGAAAGACTTCCGCCTCGAGTCCTTCAGAATAAAAGTGCCAATTTCAAAAGTCCCCAGGTGTGCACAAAAACTGCACCAGCTACATATCAAAACACTAATACAAGGCTGCAGTGTATTTTTAAATAATTTCATAGCATAAAAGAAAAAAAAAACAAAACTTGACTTAAATGTCAAACATACCCTGTATAGCATTGTGGTTTTCAGACATGTCTCCTAAGCATCGCTCTCCCTCTCTGTAACTGTTATTTCACAAATTATGTGTAAAAACATTTATTGAGAAAGAAAGATCAGGTTAAAATGACAAAAATAAATATGAATATTACCTTTGCTTTTGGTTGCAGGTGTTTCCAGAATTAATGTAATTAATGTTTGCTTGTATCAGCACCACCAGAGGAATGAATATTGTGT
This sequence comes from Chaetodon auriga, assembly GCF_051107435.1. Lineage (NCBI taxonomy): Eukaryota > Metazoa > Chordata > Actinopteri > Chaetodontiformes > Chaetodontidae > Chaetodon > Chaetodon auriga. The sequence goes on from NC_135080.1 coordinate 11,267,105, forward strand.
GCTTGGACGGCAAAAATAGCATGCAGTATGCATATCCACCGTTTTGTTAAAACCACACAAGCAGCACGTCACAAAAATCACGGTCGATCAGTGGTGGAGATTTTTTTTTAATGAAAGTTCAAATCGGAAATACAGTTGTGGACAATTTTGGCTAACTTTACTGTCCTCAATGATCCCTGCTCACAAAATGGCAGGAAATGAACTCCCTTAGCGACATGTTCATTGTGTATTACAGCAAACATGGCCCTTTATTTGTCACCCACAGTGGGCATTTCCAACAGCAAACACAAGGAGGAGGAAACCCATCACGGATATACAAAATAAGAGTCGCAAGCAAAATCTTATCACCTGTTTCGTGTGATAGCCATTTAATCGCCATGTTTAAATTTTAATTCAGCAAACGTTTCCGATTGAGAATGTACGTTCAATGTGGCTCATTGGTAACTTAACAATAAGATACGTGATCAAAACATGTAGCTCGAAGGTGTTTTATTTTGAAGGTTTGAAAGCGGAAGTGTAGTATTTTACCACCTGAATAGTAATTTTGCTCTGTGCGTGTGAGAAAAGGAAGAAAAGAGGGTCGCTTATAGTGAAGTGCAGCTGGGTTGGAAGAAGGGTACGAGGTACTTTTTATTTTATTATTATTGTTCGTACACTCTGCCCGTTTCCACCTCCTTATCCTGGCGAAAGGTTGAACGCTTAAAATGGAGGCGGACAGATCCGGCGGAGGACCAAACCCGAACTCCGGAGGCGGCGGCAGCAGCGGAGCGGGGCGCAACCCAAACGGGCCCAAAGCAGCACCGGGCCAGGCGACATCAGCTGCGGCGACCGGGGCGATGGCAGCGGCGGCGGCGGCGGCGGCAGCAGCCGGGGCCATGCCCGGATCGTCGCAGGCTCGGGAACTGCAGGACGGGGACGCGGGTATGACGCTTCCTGGGATCCTGCACTTCATCCAGTACGAGTGGGGACGCTTCCAGGCCGAGAAATACCGCTGGGAGGCTGAAAGAGACGAACTCAGGGTAAATTGCTCATTTAGCCTGCGTTTGCAGCGTTACCGCCGAATCGAGGCCAGAAGGGAGACAGCAAGAGCTGCTTTAGTGTCGCTTTGTGACGGTACACATGAGCCACAATCAATCAGAGGCAGGATGACAAAATGCTAACGGGCTAACATTACACCCTGTTATATCATATTGACCAGAATCTATCATTACCAGGCAGTAAAGGAAAATGAAGGCAGTCTTTGACCTCCAGCTGATGATCACCTCGAGCCAAACAGCCTGCAAACACAGAGTAAACTGCATTTCCAGACAGCTTCAATCATCTGTGCCCTTTGGCCTTCAAATGCCCACATAACCAGTTTCATTTCACTGCCAAAGACACACAAAGGTAGACGATGCGGGTTGTATCACAGAAGTTATCCTGCAATAAAATAGGTAAACAGAGGTGTGTGGGGTGTGGCTACCTTGCAGTGTCTCCCTGGTATTATTAAAGGGGCCTGCCCACGCCGGACCCCCTATCAGATGGGCTTCATGTGCAATCAAAATATGTAAGCAGACAGTTTTCAGGGTTTCATATCCCACAAATCTGTGTCTGTGCTGGAGTGGTTTAAAGATGATGACAGTGTCGCACAGCTAGCAGCCAGTCCCTGTTTAAATCACTGCATGTGAGAGCTGTTTGGGGGTCACTCGTCAAAGTCGTGTCCTCACTTAAGGAAACCCCTCTGTAAAATGAAGAGTAGCTGGATATTGATGCCGTTTACGGCGGCAGAAAGAGCTTTTCACAGGCCTCCGCTCTCACCGGGCAGCGAGCAGGTTTTGCACTAAATCACATCTTGCTGCAAAGTCCTCCTCAGACGAAGTTCTCCAAGGCGTAAGCTTGACAAATAGTGGTCTGTGGTGACGTGTGTGTCTGTGTATCTGGTGGCAGTGAGAGCAGATCAACATTTTCGAATTGGGGCCTGGCACACGGGCGGATGAGTCAGTGGTGTGGTGGATGAACATGGCTTATACGTTTGTAAAGCAGTTGTATTTGTCAGCATCATTCATACTTTTTGTCTTGATTGCTGTCCGTAAAGCACCATCCTAGCTACAACTCAATGCAGCATACAGTGACCTGCTGATTGCTAACACTTATATGTGTTTTCCGCCTTTAGGTGAGAGAAGGGAGCTTGTGAATGTGTGAAATGTCTAGAAAAATCTATGCGAATGTGTGAGTCAGCGCCACAGAAATGCCCTTGAGCCAGGCATGAGTCCCCTAATGGCTGCAGATAGTCAGAGACCGACGGCAGAAGACAGAGGCCGCACTGTGCGGCTCTCCTGCGTGCATGTGTGTGAGGCACAGCATCGCCGGGCAAAGCTGCGCTTACTCATCGGATTGTTCCAGCGTTGAGGCAGGTTAGGAAAACGTCCACGCATTCAAAGACGTTAAAGCGCTCCGTGATTCCCAGACCCGCCTGCGGTCCTCCTCCTGCAGCCACAGTTCGCTTGTAATTAGGATGAACTATCGTCTGCAGCGCAAGAGCTTAACAAATCCACAGAAAAAGCAAAAACAAAAAAAACACATCATTGCCTCTCTTGTGTCACTCCGCTTCTCACTTTGCCCCCGACTCAAACCTATGCAGTTATAAATAGGCGCCTGATGAAAAATGGATGAACAATAACAAACGGGCTGTGCAGCGAGCTTCTGCAGCCGTGTGCTGGTGGAAGTCAGAAGGAGGCCATCGCCACGTACCAACATGCCATTAGCGCTCGTTATGGAACTGTGTTTTGCGTGTACGTATTTGCCGCACATGGTCTGGTTTCACGGGTACAATTAGCACCACGTTGTGTGCTGAGAGAGAGCGAGGATCGCCCGAGTGCCAGCTTGAAAAATTGACCTAGCTTACATTTTAACACCCACAAGCCACAGGCCTCTGGCTTTTGTTGCCAGCATGCTCGCAGGGGCTCTCAGCATGCCAGTTAGCATGCACCCCCCCTCTCCCACCCCCCACGGCCATGTCCTGCAGTTAGCAACATTCTGTGTATGTGTCCATAGTCTGCTCACATGTCCCTCACACATGACATTTTGTGCTCGTACGGCGTTCATAAGGCTAGCGAGAAAGCTGCGGGGAAACCATCGCTGATATTTGAGATTAACACGTTCATCTAACGACTGTGTGCGCGGCAGCTCGGACGTCTGTGTTTGTCGCGCAGCGCGGCTCTGTGAGACTGTGACACATGTGCCGTCTCCGGGAGCGAGTTTTTCGGTGCGAAAGGCCACCTGTGGCATCGCGTCTCCAGTGACAGGCCAGGAATGAGGGCCCTCCCCGCTCCCGGGCCAGGTGGGACGTCCCAGCAGGACCAGGGGACAGGTGGCAGTGGCCTTGTCCCGCCGTCCTTCAGACACACAGGGAGCTTTTTTTCCCAGTGTATTCTATCAAACGGCATGGCTGCTGCAGTGTGTCTGAACATGCCTGGAGTAATTAGTTTGTTATTTTCCTGATCCTCGTTGTAATTTCATAGACAAACAGATTGCACATCAGACACGGAACCAACCAACTACACTTACTCTCCGGGGAAAAGGGCAGACCTGTACCTGCTTCCCTTTGGATTATTCTCATTTTCAGCTATTTAATTTTATCAACTGTGTCAGTAGTGGTGTAGAATAGATTACTGGTGACCCAGATGACATCACTTCCTGTAGAGTGTGGCCCCGGGGGCCCTGGGTACACATCTCTAATTAATAGCTCTGCGCTCTCAGCCATGACACACATATGACATCCATATGTAGTGCATTACAGTGTGCGCCTCCCACCCACGCAGGCTCGCAGCGCTCCTGTTAAACACGTGTTGATTTTTGGTGTTTAATCCGGATGCAGTCGTCCGCTTGTTGTCGTATTTCTCAGATTCTTTCCCCTGAAATCTGGAAAATCCCCTGGTTTGATTGTTTTTACTGTGACTTTTTTGCTTCCCAGTGCTTATCAGGCATCTTCTAAATAAACCTGGCCAGCAAAGCCAACTTTTTAGGATGTCATTCTTTGGCTAAATGCTACACACACACACACAGACACACACACACTCACTCCATCAAAGCACTGTCCCAGAAAAGTTCATTGCTCTACTTGTTGGCTCATGGGTTCCCTCATGGGGATGAAGGGATGAGAAGATGGAGGGTGGCCAGTGGAGGAGGAAAGCTGCCCTTGACCCTGTTCCGCAGCTCGCAGAGAGGGACTGACAGAATAGGCTAAATGTGTCAGCTCTCCGTGCTACAACAAACTGTGGAAAGGTCAGCGGCGGTAGGCCACACGGAGGAAAACCCACCCACAGGAAGGAGAGATCAGATGGCACGACAGGTTTGCTCGCAACAAGGCTCCTTTGTATGTTTAGGCTTTGTTAGCTTTAGCTTTGTTAGTTTACCGACTTAATACACAGAAAATAACCACAGTCAGTGTGTGTGTGTGTGTGTGGGGGGGGTTTACATCAGATGACACCCAAAAGACCAACATATTTTATTGTTACGCCTCGACATATTGCGATTTGCTTTGACCTGCTGCTCCGACACTGTTGTGACGGGCTCATCCACTTTGGCTCTTAATTTACGGGTCAGTCCAAGATAAGACCACCTTCAGTAGCTGATGAATGGAACAAACCCCGCTGCTCTGACGCCACCTTCAAAGAGAAACTGTAGAAAGGAAGAGCAGGTAAAACCAGGTCAGAGCAAAGAATGAGATACAGACATACAGAAATAAAGCCTTTGACACACTCGTCCCTCTGTTTTAGCTACCTTTATGTCCCAGGAAAAGGCAGCTCTGACAGTGCGCCCTCATTGTCATGTTAGCATTTGGGTGTGTGTGTTTGTGTGTACACATGGAGCCGTGTCTCTCGTCTCAGCCAACAAAAGCTGTGTCAGGGATTTGAGGTTTTGGGCGCTAGCGGGAACCTGTCCTTCTAGGATCGCGGCGTGACACCGCCGCACAAGGACGTGATGGTTATCTGCGAGCAGGTTGTAGCTCGTCTGTGTGGGAGTAGGTGTAGAAATGCGCGCCCTGCCCCTGAAGGATGAACAGGACGCATTCCTGCAGAGGCGGAAATTATGGAGCACTTTCCTGATTCGGCTCATTTGAAGACTTGGTTGCCGCTGACTCAGGAAGTGATTGAATCACCGTTCGTGTCAGGCTGACTTTAGCGTGGCTGCTTCTGACTGTCTTCAGCAAGCCTTCCTGCTCTCAGTTCAGTTGTGACATATAGACCGTTGAGCTCAGCGGCGACCTGTGTGCGGCCAGTTGTGCCATCGTGTTTGGGTCGTGGTCTTACAGTAGGTTTTTAAGCAGAACTGTGCATCAAGGCTGAGTCTGAGCAGTCTGTGTTAAAGCCTTGTTTATCTGTGAACAGAAGGCCTCGTATCTAACCCCTCTCTTGAATTCGATTTTGGCCTCTCTGTGACCCACCGCCGGCCTCAGCATCAGGGCAGCTCAGATGCTTAAAGCCATTACTGATAGGAGCTAATATTTTGCTATTTAACTCTGAAGATGTCAGTTTAATGTGAGCTGGGTTTTTTTTTCTCACCCATGTGCCACCTGTTGTTAACCATTCGTAGTACAGGGTATGTAATGCACATGCTGTTTTCTTGTATCTGAACCTCCCACAACAGCGCGGCTCTGCTCGGCTTTTATTCGAACATGTTAACATTAATGTCTGGTTATGTCACACTGGATCAAGTGTTCCTGCCTGGGTGAAATGTACAAATACACTATTGCATATAACCATTACAAAACACAGCGGCTACACAGTGGCCGCTGTTGCCGCTAACGCTGTGCTCGATGCTTTTATCAACCATGTAAGCAAATTATTTCACAGCTGTTCACGCGAGGCTGACATGACTTCTCTGTCGCTGTCTTTCCCAGCTTGTTAAATGACTTCAGTGCTCTGTGCACACAAAAACAGTTCATTCATCAGCCGTTTCGCTTCAGACGTTTTTGAAAGAGCTGAGCTGCTCCTCCTGGGTTAAGCATAAACCACATAAAGTTATCTGTATCTCTCAGCCTCTTGCGTCTTCCCTGCTCCGTTGACATCCTCGCTCTGACAAGTATCTCCCAAACTCTCAGATAAGCGTATAAAATCACGTTGCATTAATCAGGATTACTCAGCAGTAAGGTTTGCTTGGCAGATTATCCTGTGTTCCACTAGCCCTCCTAGCTGGTTACATGACTGTGTGTGTGTGTGTGTGTGTGTGTGTGCACGCTTTCCTGGGTGATTGACTACCCTCTCAAGTAGACCGAGTGCCAGCCCCACGAGATTGTGTTTTTAGACTGTTCTAGTTTTGCAGAACTGCGTAAGCGTGTGGGAGCAGAGTCGTGGACACAGACAGGGACGTGCAGAGGAGAAATGGACTGTAAAACAATCGGCATTAATGCTCCAGCGCCGCCCGGCACAGAGAGGGAGAGCGGGAGGAGAGGGCCGAAATGCAAAACTGTTGTGTCTGCAATCACCTGTGTGCAAACCCCCGAGAGTAGAAAGGGGTCAGACTTTGAAAACCCACCTTGAACTAGGATCACTGTGTTTTTTTTTTTCTCCTTCCAGTCACGGTTTTGCAGAGAATCTGCCTGCTGTCATGTCATAACATGTGTTAGACATCTCTCTCATCCACTCCGACAGCCCTTTCACATTTCATGCTTTGTGATGCCTTACTCAAGGGAAGACCCTGTCTAAAGATAGCCCTCCTCCAACCTTCAAAGTTTCTCCTTCTCACAAAACTCCTTTAATTGTTGGCAGGAGCGGGCGGTGAACACCTCTTTCCTCAAGGTAAGAATTTTATCGGCCCGGCGAGGAAGGAAGCGGACGGAAAATGAAGAGGGGAAGCACACAAAGGAAGGATGTGTCTTAAAAGAGGATATTTGAATTTGGCCAGTCTGTCGTGTTTTTCCTCTGCTGCAGATGCGCACTGAGGCCCTCGGTTAGGAGAAGTTAAAAATAAGAGCCCTGTTCCACAACCCTCTACTTATTCTGGCTTCTCAGAAGTCATGTTTGCTATGCTCGTCACATCAAACTTTTTTTTTTTTTTCCCCTTCACGTCCGCGGCCTCTGTTCACATCAAATGCTTCACTTTTCGGCCTTAATTGAGGCGGCACACCGATTCTCTTCAGTTATGGCAGAGTCACGGCGTCTGTATAAACTGATTTTCTGATTTGCTTGTGAGTGGTTTGGTTGTGTGTGTGTGTGTGTGTGTGTGTGTGTGTGTGTGTGTGTGTGTGTGTGTGTGCCTTTTTTATTTTCTCAGCATTGTGTGTGTGTTTCCAGGCTCAGGTGGCGTTCCTGCAGGGCGAGAGGAAAGGGCAGGAGAATATGAAACAGGACCTGGTGAGGCGGATTAAGATGCTGGAGTACGCACTCAAACAAGAGAGGTGAGAGAAGCGTCCCTGTGTCCTCGTGTCTCTTATCCACTCAGCCTGTTGTTATGTTTTGCGTGCTTTAGCGATTTGACAGCGCAAGAGTTTCCTTTATTTGCTTGCAATGCTGCCCTCATGTGGTTATTTTGGGGGGGTTGCAGGGCTAAGCACCAGAAACTGAAGACAGGAAACGACCAGAGTCCTGGAGACAAGAAACCAGAGACAGAGGCAGACCAACGTATGTTAACCCGAGCTCTCGTAAACTCTGTTATGTGGAGATATTATATCATCTACTGCTGCTGCATCTTTTGCTGCGGCTGTACTTTCACCTCAAAGTTTCTGCTTTTCTCTTTTTGTGCCGTGCTGTTGCATCACTATTGACCAATCTATTTTCTGTAGTTCCCAATGGGCCGGCTGAGTCAGACTCCGAGCCAGCCAATCAGATGTCCTGGAAGGAGGGACGTCAGCTACTACGCAAGTAAGGCCTCACCGTCATCAGCTCCCTTTTTTATCTCAGCACCCTGTGTGATGGTTTTTATTGTGATCTGTGACTGTGAGGATTCATCTGTGTGGTTCTGGGTATATATTCATGCCTGCTCTTTCCTGTGAATGTAGATATCTTGAGGAAGTGGGTTATTCAGACACCATCCTGGACATGCGGTCCAAGCGCGTGCGCTCCCTGCTCGGGCGGAGCAGCCCAGAGGCCAACGGGCCCCCGCCCAGCGAAACCTGCCCCGAGCCGGAGCCCCGGGCGGGCGGAGAGTCGTTGTTGGTCAGACAGATAGAGGAACAAATCAAGAGGTGAGACTGGAAGCAGACGGCGTCTCTCTCTCTCTCTGCTCCACTGAAAAGAATAGTGATGCCCACAAAATTTGCATGAGTGAAGCAACAGAGCGACAGTTTTCTTTGTTTTTGTTTGTTGATCTCTTGAATACATTTCTTTATGAATGTTTACCCACATGTTTTTTTCCACCTAATTTAAGTACAGTGGTCATGCAGCTGTTATTATGGACACCATAGGCTCTTAATCTCGTGCCACCCTTTAAAGTCGTGGCCTAATTTTTAACCTTCAGACCATAATCTGATTATCTATTCACAGACATGACCTTGAAATATGATATATTGATCCGGGTCAGTTCAGTTCAAGAGGCAGCGCACACACAGCGCTGTAAAGAGTGGGCTGTGCTCTAAAGACCGTCTGACGAAGACCTCTTACACAAAGCAGAGTAGAGTTGGACCAAGTCTTCACGATGATCGGAGTCAGGATGTTTTGTGGGAAAGATTTACCAGGACAGAAAACGTGCAGGTGGCTTAAGTCGAGTTAACCCTCACCACAGTGGAACACCCTAATCTCAAAGGCCTCCTCCACCATGTCAACATGATTAGATTAAAACTAAGGTTGTGTCGCTGTCATTACACAGAAAATATGCAGTAGGTACAGCTCTTAGTTGTTGCACTTTTTCAGATTGAAAAATGTCTGTACTGGCCAGACTTATTATACAGTGTAATTGAGGTCATCCTGCCTCCGTCTGAAAGGTTTTGTCCTAAATAATCCTTTTGTCCCGTTTTAACTTGGAATGGAGAGAATAATTCTGTGTGTGTTTGCAGGAACGCGGGCAAGGAAAGCTCTAAGGAGCGTCTGGGGGGCTCCGTGCTCGATAAGATCCCCTTCCTGCACGGCTGCGAGGACGACGATGAAGACGACAGTGACGAGGAAGACGACTTCCAGGGCATGGCCACCGACTGCATCGACGGGCCGCGCAAGAACAAGAAGTCCCGCGCGAAGGTACGATCGGCGATCTTTAGATCCAACGGATAGTGACGAACCGCAGACTCGTGTGAGTAACGTCAGTTTCTGCTCTCTGCTTCCAGATGGGTTCAGAGCCCATGACCACAGACCTGGACCCCGAGGACGAGGAGGACGAAGACGACTCGGAGGACGCCCTCAGCGAATTTGACTTCCTGGGCTCGGGGGAGGATGGGGAGGGGGCGGGAGAGGCCCGGATCTCGGGGGACGGACGGGAGTTAGGTACGCTGTTGCCGTAGCAACACCATCAGCACCAGCACTGCTAGAGTCACTGCCACCAGTGTATCTGTCTTCTCTGCCACCTCCCCCCACCCCGCTCACCTTTTTATCTTTTACTTCTCATTGTGTCGTGGGCATCTCTTCTTGTCAATAAAACCAACCTCTTTTCCCAACCAGCTGTCTCTCTGTCCTGTTTCACGAGCTGTCAGTCTGTGACTCTTTGCAGTTGTGTAGCTGTCATCTCTGTCTGTAGGTGCACTCTCTGTGGTCTGGGGTCATTTCAAAGTGTTATCACGCATGCTGCCTTCTCTTTTTCTGTGTCCACATTTCATCCTCTGAGCCATCTTTACACTGTGTGAGCGTGCCTTTATTGATTCCCTCCTCTCACGAACAGAGTGTTGAAAAACTGAGCGTGTGTTGTGTGTTTAAAGAGTGAAATCTATCTCCTTTTCCTCCGTCTACATTCGTCTGTCTCTCACCTTTCCGTCTGTCGGCCTCTCTCCGTCCGTCCTCCGCCTCTCTGCATGACTGGATGTTTTGTGTCTCTCTCCTCTTGCCGGGTTCAGAGAACCGCAGGAACAAGTTACAAGGCATGATGTCGGACTTCCCCCCTAAACCCACCCCGCCCCCCTCTGTATCGGGACAGGCTCGCTCCGGGGAAGGTAAGACCCTCCCCATCAAATACGCCCTGTAGAAAACCATAGACTGTCCTCTCCAAGCACTCTCCCTCAGTCTCCCACACTCATGATTGTAGACTTGAATCTCAAATTTAGATGCTGTCATGTCTCAGTGTTGTTCAAATTTAAAACCTGCGTAGGGGGTAAACGCACAAAGTTGCTCCTACAGCGAAATATTTTCTAAATATATAAATATTTCCTCTGGTACACGGTGTGGGAGTAAGGAAACAGGATGAATGGCCTCCTGCCAAGCAGATCAAAGATTCATTGCTGTATTTTGCAGTTGTCTCAGCCTGCGCTTGCGGGGCCTCGATGCTTTGTCACGACGCAGGAGTAACTTGTGCTTTTCCACCTCCTACCTGCAGGCGGCGCCCTGGGTTTCTCCTCTGACGTCTTCATCATGGATGCTGTCGGAGGAGGGGACATGAACCTGGGCGAACTGGCTGACCTCACGGTTGCGAATGACAACGATCTCTCCATGGATGTAATTACACGTTTGCACAGGACGCAGTCCAGCCTACACTTTGTGCTGAAAGTATGTGAATGTTCACTGTTTTTAATTGTCCCCTCAGATGCAGGATAACAGGGAGGAGTTCAAGAAGACATGGAACCCTCGTTTCACACTACGCAGCCACTTCGACGCCATCCGCGCTCTGACCTTTCACCCCAGCCAAGCGGTGCTGCTCACGGCCTCTGAGGATGGAACGCTAAAGCTGTGGAACCTCAACAAGGCCATGCACTCAAAAAAGTAAGAACCGGTGGATCCACAGGGAGTCTCAAAGCTTTCCAGGCAGCAGGCGGACAGATAACAAATAGAAAATCAAACAGCATACAAATAAAACTAGGAAGCACATTGACAAAACTCTGTCCCTCCACAGGAACGCAGCGCTGGACGTTGAGCCCATCTACACATTTCGGGCGCACAGGTGAGTCAAGGCTGAGACGCGTACAAAATACACATTCTTGTGCGCAAACCTGCCGCTGACATACACAGATTCGGTGCGACCGCTGACCTGCCTCTCTCTCTTTGTCCAGCGGAGCCGTTCTGTCACTGACCATGGGTGAGGACGGAGACTCCTGCTACAGCGGAGGTCTAGACGGAACCGTCAGATGTTGGAAGATGCCAGACCTCAACGTGGATCCTTACGACAACTACGGTCAGTTATCCTCCGCTGCCAGAGGATTTAGCGTTCTGAGTAAAGTAACCTTTATGTTTTTAGGCCTGACTGACGACAGCTGTGACAAGAGGCATTATGTTTTTTGGGTGCCTGTACGTCCATCCAGCCCGTTCATTCATTTGTGTGAACGCAAAATTTCAGGTCAAAGGTCAGCGTCACCACAACATCATAATTTTCTGAGGCAGAAACACTTTTTCTTTCACTATTTTTAATTCATACTGAATTGGTGACACTCATCTTGGGTGTCCACTATGAAACTGTACTGATTGTATGGATCTTCTGTGCTGACGGATGTGAAGCATCCACGTTTTACAGTTTGTAGCTTCCCTTCAGCAGCGTCCATATTTGAAGCGTTGGCGTCACCACAAGATCACTGGTTCTGCTGATATTGAGCTTCAGGAGATTGTCGTTGCGCCATGTGATGAAGCTCTCTATCAGTCCTCTGTGTTCCTCTGTAAAAATAGTCTCTAAGTGAAGACAACATGTTTCTCGCAGGAAATTATTCACACGTCAACATAGTGAGAGCAGTTTCAACAAAACATACCTTTTATTAAATGCCTTCACAGTCGTCACTACGTATATAAATCTGAACAGACATGGATGTAAACTTCGACTTGATTGGTTGGTGAAGGCAGACAACCACGAATTCCAGTGTTTTAATATGTGCGTTTGTCCATCCAGATCCCAGCATCGAGAGCAGCGTGCTTGCGGGCCACGAGGACAGCGTGTGGGGTCTAACTTACTCGGCAGCCCACCATCGTCTGGCCTCGTGCTCGGCCGACGGCACCATTCGCATCTGGGACCCGCAGAACTCGGCTCCCTGCCTGTCCGTCTTCAACAAGGAGAGAGGTAGAACATCTGTGTTGAGTATGCAGATTTGAGCTTTTGTATTGTGTCCACGCTGCACAACGTCACCATCTCCTGTGTTCTCCCAGAGCACGGCACACCCACCTCAGTGGCCTTTGTGGCCACTGACCCCAACCAGGTGGTGGTGTCGTTTGACGGCGGTGAGACGCTGCTCTACGACCTCAACACAGAGCAGAGCACCACTGCGCTAGAGACACAGACCAAGGATGGTACGTTCCAGACACCAACAGTGATTTTCCACCACGAGTAGGCGATTAGAGAAACAGAGTGGATTAAAATGACTTGTTCGTCCTCGTTTGCAGGCAGTGAGCTGATCAACCGTGTGGTCAGTCACCCGTCTGAGCCCGTCTCCATCACTGCACACGAGAACCGCACCATCCGCTTCCTGGACAACAAGACAGGTATCTGCAGGAGGGGGTTTATTTGTCATCCGTCCATTTTCTCTTTAGATGTACTTTTTCCTGGACTGTGAATGCATCGCAATCGTTCTTTGTGTGTTTGTACAGGTAAAGTTGTTCACTCCATGGTGGCTCACCTGGATGCGGTCACCTGTCTTACCACAGACCCTAAAGGCACTTACCTCATCTCTGGCAGTGAGTACCACTCAGCTTTACTGTGTCCTAATGCAGCTGAACATCTTAAAATCAGAAACCTTCTGTATAGTCTGCAGTGTAACGTATTGCACATATCGGATTCCTTTCCATTGCCCCTCATGACATTGTTGTCTTTGTTTACACCTGCTCGCTGCCCCCTGCAGGCCACGACTGCTCGGTTCGCCTGTGGATGCTGGACAACAGGACGTGCGTGCAGGAGATCACGGCTCACAGGAAGAAGCACGACGAGGCCATTCATGACGTGGCCTTCCACCCTTCCCAGCCCTTCATTGCCAGCGCCGGCGCAGATGCACTTGCCAAGATCTTTGTCTGACAGCACTGTCATCATTCTGGTGAGACGGACGTATTATTTATTATCCAGAACGTTCACACAGTGAAAGTCCGTCAAGATTAAGCAAGTTGCAGAGCTCTTCACTCTCCTCAATTACTCCCAATGTGATGTGCGTTATTCATGATTTTTTTATCATTAAAACATGTACATCAGTTAAGGGGCACTCTGCAATTCAGGCACATAAAGATCAGTGTATTCGTCACGGTTAAAACTGCTCAGCCTGTGTAATGTTGTGTGGCTCAGGAGGGAGCTTTCCAAAGTCTGGGAAAATAACTGAACTATAATTTATTATCATCGGGGGGGTAAATGAATTGTGTTTTGGGAACTGTAGAATCGAGCGTGTTTGAAGCTTGACTCATACTACAAGCTTCAAGTCAGGGTATCTCAAAATCTGCATCTTGCCAGTCCCCAGACTTTATGACGGAGATGATGGAGCACATCTTAAATTTGTTTTCATCCTCGTTGGCCCAAACCTCTTGACTTTCTGAACATATATGGAGAGCTTTCATTTCTAAGTGCGTCAACAGTTTAACCTCAAAACATTCCCCTTTAATCAACTTTTATTTTATTATTATTATGTTATAATCCCCTGCGCAGGTACATCTTAAATTGTTCTTCCCCTTCCAACTAGAACAAAAATGTTTGGAATTTATTCACCTGTGAAAAATGTTCTTTTGTATGTTTGTCTGACTTTGTTTACTCTCTTTTCCTCTTCCAGAGTCCTACAAAAACAACTGGGCCAAAAGAGACTGAAGACTACAGTGGACAGATTTCACCTGCTTACGCACGCACACACACACTCACTCACTCTCACACACACACGCACTCACACACACACACTTGTCCTGCACCCCACTGGCTGGGTCATCGCCACAGGACGTCACCTCCCCTCAGTCTCCCTCACTGTTCTCCGATGCCTCAGTGACTTCTTGTAATACTAATCACACTGCTTTTTTATAACTTTAAAATCCCGGCTGCTCCGTTTTCAAATAATCATGTTTGGAGTAACACTTTTTCTACACTACAATATTCTGTTGTGCTTTTTTTTTTTTAAGTCAGCCGACTATTACGAAGCACTGCGTGTGTGTGTTTGTGCGCTTGAACGTGCTGACACACTGCTCTCACCGAGGAATCACTCACACCGCACAGCACGCACGAATGCACCGCCACATTTCATCTTACAGATCTTTTTTTTTTTTTTTTAGTAGTTAACGAACTGCTTGTGGCTAACATACGTACGTAGGCATGACTAAAAACAGTAACCTTTCCCGGAAAGTGTCGGCAGAAATCACCTGACCGGCCTCTTCATTGGGAATCAATGTATTACATTCCAAAGACTCCAGGTAGAGTGTGTGTGCGTGGTGTCGTGTTTTAGGGTTGGAGAATGTTAAACGTGGGCGCGCGTGTGAAGCGAGGAGGCGCTAGACAGTCGCTAACCAGTGTTGGAACAAATAGCTTTAATTTCTTCTTTACGGCCAGGTCTCATTGTTTGTCTCTGTATACAAGCGTCCCTGTGATTCTGCCTCTACTTCTGCGTGTGTGTGTGTGTGTTTGTGTGAGATGAATTGTCACTCTGCTGTACAAGATAAACGAACACATTTCCACAGTCACGATCCAGTTCTGCAGACGTGCGGGTCGAGCTCTCACACCATGCTAACCAACTGAAAATAGAGATCATGAGAGCGCAGTTGAAGGCCGGAGACTGAGGGGTGTGAGGCCGGCCTCCGTGCGCTCGACAAATGACAAAGGTTGTGTCATTTGGTGCTTTTTACTGTACAGAAGAGTGTGTGTGTGTGTGTGTGTTTGTATATGCACTAGTTAAATCACGGTGCTATGAAAGACCTTGAGTCAGAATCAGGGACCTGTTTTGTGTGTGTGTGTGTGTGTGTGAGAGAACGAGAGACTGTTTGTCACTCATCACCGGGCTATAGATCTACGTAGAGCGAATCGACTTTTTACATGACATTTCATCGTCCAATCATTTCATTAGCTGTGGTCACATTTCAGAAATGTAACGGTCACTCTTCTCATTAGAGGGATGCGAGTAAGGTCGGCCTTGACCGCTTCAGGCCTGAGGAGTGTACTGAGCTGATGGTAATTATGTTACAGCGAGGACCGCCCGGGCTGAAAGTGTCCTCAGATGAGAGCTGCTCGGATCGTTCATTTCACGTTGAAGTCAGCAGGCGGCGCTCGGCTTCTGGCTTCTTCTTATTTATTCAGGCTTTAAAAAAAAAAGAAAAGTTTTTTTTTAAAAAAAAAAGCTTGACGATTACCTTCTTTGGGCGTCGAGGCGAAGTTCTCTCCTTGTCGGACGTGCACGAGTTGCACGATAGCACATTACCCAGAGAGCTAATGATGTGAAGCTGGTCGCCTCTGTCCAAAGAGGCTTGCTGGGAGAAATGGCTCCAGGGTTGGAAGAAAAAAAAAAAAAAGAAAAAGAAGGAGGTCCATTTTAGATTCAGCCACTCTTTCCGAAAGAAAAAGAGAAAGTATTGATTTAAGACTTGCACCTCATCTGTCCCGCCGACCTGTTATGATTCCGCTGTTGGGAACGTAACACTTGGCTTCGGTGGGAACATCGTTCCGTTGAGAACCCCTCACATCTCCCTCTGTCTGCGTGTTTGGACCGATAACTGCAGGACACCTGTTTGTTTGCTTTGGGTAAAAGTTGCTCCTTAACGGCTGACCTGACTTCAAAAATGACTTGACTGTTAACTACCTTGAGAAGACTGATGAAATCTGTTATTAGATCAGTTGGACAAGGAGCACCGTCCTTCCTCTTGAAGATTACAGGGTCACACTAAGGGTCAGAGGTCAGATCTAACGGTTTGAAGTAGCCTAGAGGTGAACACTCCTTGCCTAATCACTAGGAAGACTAGCATTCATAGTTCCAGGTTTGTTTGTGTGTTTGTTTTTGTGCTGAAACAGGGTGGTAGACAACAACCAGGTGCAACTACATGTTGTGCTGCTGCTGAGCAAAATGTCCTGTTATTTCACTGAACTACTATTTGGCTCCACTTTGCACTACATCTAATAGTGGATGGCGAGGAGTGGTCATAGACAGGATGCAGAAGTACTGTTCTGCAGGTGTTTCTTATACAATCTGGAGTAAATACTACAGGGCTTACAAGTTGGCCAGCTGATGCTTCGTGCTCCCTCTGAGCTACCACAGCACGACCCGTCTCCCAGAGTAAAGACAAATCAGTATGACACATCAAAAAAGAAAAAGAAATCGAAACAGAGGTTGTAAATGATGACTAGAGACGCCATTCTGTGCTGTAAATGTCCATCATTTCCTTGTTTTCTTTCTTGCATTTCTTTTCTTTGATTATGAATATGATTATTAAGATGTAAGAATACTGTAGTATCATAAGTGAATCATTCTTCCTTGCTAGGCATAGAACTTGCTTGTGATTGATAATGGCAATGTATAACTTGTAAAAAAAAAAAAAACACACAAAAAAAAACCAAAAAGCAAAACGATTAAAAAACGTGAAAAATGAAGAAAAGAAGTCAGAAAAAAAATCTGTTACCAGTCAGAGGCCAAGGTAAAGGACTCTCATTTCTTTGTGTTTTTATTTTTTTATTAGCAATTTATCACTGTGTGATATTTTGTACATCATATTAAGCTGTATTCAAACTATTTCCTCTAACTACAAGGGATAAGAGACCTGCTTTTTATTAATTTTGTTTTATTATATATTTTTGAACTGCATTCTAGCTTGTATCAAATGACTTTCTCTTTTTGTTTACGGGTCCCCTGTTGTATGTCATTAAGGAAGAAAAAACAAAAAAATGAAGATTTTGTACAGTGAGTCCAGAGTTGTGTTTGAGTCGTCTTTGTGGTACAAAACTTCCAAAACCAGCTGAACACATGGAGGTATCATAGAAAGCTGAGGGACATTCAGGAGACACATTTTCAAATGAACAATTAAAAGAGAAGCGGCATGTCACATTTCCCATAATGCAACATGATAGCATGTTTCATCAGACCCTCCAGGCCTGGAGAACGTCCACGTCTGTCAAAATCCAAGCTCCCAGTTTGTAACACAGGTTTTAAACACAAGAGATCAATTCAAAAACAGGTGAAGGTCGTTCTTAAAATAAATTAAAAAAAAAAAAAAAAAAATTTTTTTTTTTGAATATTTCCATGAGTAATAGCATGACTTTGGAAAATCTTAAAAAAAAAAAAAAAAAAAAAAAAGACATCAACAACCCCATCACCAGTCTGTCTGATTTATATAAACATGAAAAGAAAAAAGATTGAGAAAAAAAAAAGATAACCTTGATGACATCATCAGGGTCATTTTCTCCGACTTGGAGAATCTGCTTTAACACAACAGAAGACGTTACACAACTGTTACACAAAAAAAGAGTTGGATGCTGATGTAAAACAAACAGAGCAGAATGTGACGATCTGCTGATCCTTTTTGAGCTCAACTGAAAATATTTTTGTAAATATCTGCTTATTCTGAATTTGATGCAGCAACATGTTTCAAACAAGGTGGCACAGGAGCAACAAAAAAACAAACAAGATTTTGCACAGTGAGTCCAGAGTTTTGTTTGTGTCGTCCTTGTACAAAACGTAAAAAAAAAAAAAAAAAAAGACTGATATTTTCATGAGTAATAACATGACTTCATTTTTGTTGATAGTATCTTGATTGGGTATGAAAGGCTCAGTCATTCACAAGGGAGGATGGAGCGAGGTTCACCACTTTGTGATGACATGATTGGATAAAAGGATATTAGTACATGAGCTCAGGAACACTTGTTTGCAAATGATTTCATTGTTTTTATTTACATTTTAGACAGCATCATCACAGGCTTTAAACACAAGAGGTCAATTCAAGAACAGGTAAAAGTCATTCTTAAAATGAATTAAAAAAAAAAAAAAAAAAAATTTGACTGATTTTTCCATGAGTAATAACATGACTTCGGAAAATCTTTTTTTTTTTTTTTTTTTTTTTTTTTCTTTTAAAGACATCAACAACTCCATCACCAGTCCGTCTGATTTATATAAACATGAAAAGAAAAAAGATTGAGGCAAATAAATAAAAATGGAGATGCGTTTCTGCACATCCAGGATAACCCTGATGACCTCATCAGGGTCATTTTCTCAGACTTAAAGAAACTCCTTTAGGACAAAAAGACTTCATACAACTCTTACACAAGAAAAACCTAACTGAAAGTTCACTGACGACCATAATTCCAAAAGAGTTTGGACGCTGTGTAGAACATAAATAAAACCCAATGTGATCATTTATTAATGCTTCTTTTTGACATATGCTCAACTGAAATTATATATTATTATATTATAACATTATATTGAATGTTTTACCTCATCAGCTTCATTGATTTTTGTAAATATCTGTTTATTCTGAATAGTCTGAAAAGTTGGGTCAGGAGCAGCTAAAGACTGGGAAAGATGTGGAATGCTCCAAAAACACCTGTTTGGATATAGTACATGGGTTCAGGAAAAATTGTAAAATGTAAAATTGTCGATAAACACAGTTTGTTTGCAAATGATTTCATTGTTTTTATTTACATTTTACACAGCATCCCAACTTTTTTTTGGAATTGTATGCACTCGTGTTAAACTAAGATTTAAGTTGAGCACAGAGAAACTTTCCCCCATCAGCCTTTTTAGTGTCAAACTCTGCATCACCATCATTCTGCACAGTGAAACTAAAACATCCAAATAAAACAACAAGAAGCAAAACACATCTCTTGAGTGGAGGTCGACTTGTTCTAAGTCAGGTTTATAAGTTTTTAAAGTCAAGGCTGAACTTTCTCATGCATCGTCCTGCAGCCGATCTTGATCTGGGAAATTGAGTTCCCCTTTAAATGCAGCCATCCAAAATCCCATTAACCCTAGAACACTAACGTTAAAATTAGTAACACCATCACTAACGCCAGGTGTATTTTACCCGATATAATATCCCGAATAAAATACAGTTTTCATCAATTTATGTAAAAGTACAACACTGAATGCCAAATTGTAGTACTCTTCTTTAATTTCCCAATATACAATTTCACATAAAATAAAAAAGGTACCATGGGGGACCTTTTAAAAAGGCAGCAAAATTATTGAAAAATCAGGTAATTCTTAACAAGAAATTTCCAAACAAAAAAAATAACTCAGACAGCAGCAACACAATGAAAATCACATGACAAGAATTGTGTGGGTGAAAATCACCCGACGTTAGTGTTCTAGGGTTAAATAAATGAAACTGTGAAAGAAGAGTTTGTTTGGCTTGGTTTCACAAAATGTCACCTTTGTGTCCCTCAGGCGTCATGTCAGCTACTGCCAAGAATCAAAGGTTAATTTATCCCTGCCAGCTTCAGCTGTGCTGCCTTGTGACCAACTGTGCACTCATAAGAGTCTTTTCTCCTCTTTTTGATAAAATCTTCATAATACAAAAGCTGTCTAAGTTCTAAGCAAGATGCTGATCTGGCTAAAGATATGGCTTATCTTTTAGCCTAACAAAAAGATGCATGCTTGGCATGTGTTACACCATGTTTTGGCTGCTAATATTGATATTTTGTTTCCCTCTTAATAGAACATACTTCGATGCCATCATGTCACACCTGATTGTGGTTATATGTTCATTTGTAATATGTGACCAATTCTCAAACAAAATGGCACCAAATGCCCAATGACTTCATCTCTACCTGGGAATTAATTATTCAATATCCAACTACTCCAAACATCGCCCTCTTGTGGTGGAATGTAGAATCCATGCAAAGATTATTTGGGTTAAGGAGGTCTCTTATCACAACAGCATTTCAGCAGAGTGCAGTTGCCTGTGGTTCATTTGTTTTAATGAATTCGAAATCATGATTAGCTCCCTTAACAGGAATGAGCATGGAAACATCGGCCCTGGGTGGAAGGTAAGCTGAAGATGATGAACTTAATGTGGTTAGTGAGTTTCAGCATTACCGTGCAGGGAGGTTTTCAGGACCAAAGGCAGAAAGTCACTATTTTAATCAGCATGCTTCATGTAGTATGAGCTCAGTGGTGCAGAGTCACAGTCATGCTGATCATTATGGTGACTCAGCCTCATCTGAAAGCATATTGCATCTTCTGGTGTGTGCAAAGTATCACCCTACTTACCATGAGAGTTCCCCATTTCACTGAAACCTGCAGCCGACTTTGCATGAAAACAGCTCTGCAATAGGTGTGGTTCTGTTCTGCAGTCTGGCAGAGGCGTGTCACCTAAAAATGCAAAGAGAAAAAGGTGTTAGAGGCGAAAAATGAGGCAAGAAACAGTGTCACAGACGGACAGATAGAGGCGAATGCAGTCAGAGGAAGATGAGGAAGACATGGGAGGGTTTTTGAGCTGGAGCTGCCCCCCTCAGGCAACGTAAGGGGATCTTTTGCTTGCCTTGACTCAGGGAGGGAGCAAACAAGACCGATAGCCCCAAACTAAGGAAGGGAGAGAGGAGGGGAAAGGGGGGAGGGAGAAGCCTGGGAGCAGGGAGCCAAAAGGCGGGTCTATCTGAGCGTCAATTGGCTTCAGGCTGCGTCAGTCATTTCACTTCCTCCTTGGCTGTGGCAAAAGCACAGAGGAAAGGGCAGGAGGGAGGGGGAGAGGGAGGTACCCTCAGACAGCTCTCTCTCTCTCTGTGAGCGCTTTTTCACAAAAAACTGAACTGGGGCTGAAACTGAAACAGGGCAAGACTCGTAAAAGCAGTGCAGTGCAGTCTGTTGCTCTCCTTCATTCTCTCAGTTTCCTGTTTAAGGAGGCCATTTTGTAACACAGCCTGGAGAGGAGCACAACAAAGTTTGGCATTGTTTTTTTGTTTTTTCCCTCCCACGGCCGGGAGTTTCACAATCCGGTTTGGACTTTCTCCTCTGCAGAGCAACTTCTTTGGACGAGAGAGGTGAGACAGGGAAGAAGGTGGAGGAGGAGGGTATTTCCACCCCCCTGCCACCCCCACCCCACCCTCTCCTCAGCGTGTCTTTCTTTTATGAGTCTCTCTCACACACTGCTTGTCATGCTCGGGCAATAACAGGATCCTGCCGACGAAGAGAGCGTGAAAGAAGTGGCTGAAAGGAGGAAAAGAGCGCTTCCTGGATAAGGATTTCTTCCTCGATCCACTGGGAGGGGGTGGACACAGGACACAGAGGAACCCGGGACTCTATGTTCAGTGTGTGTCCATGTGTCGGTGTGTGTGTGTGTACCCTCTCTCCTCCACTCAGACTGTTTGAATGACTGGAGGACTCTGAGCTGCACCTGGACGTGTGTTTGTGAGCGTGTATGTTGACAGCTTCAGGCAGACAGAAGAAAGGACTCTGAATGGCTAACGCTAGCCCTTGCATGTCCTCAGGGGCCTTGGCCCAGGTTTTCTTTCCTCCTGGGGGCTCCTCGCCACCCACCTCAGCTGTGATGCAGCAGGGGACCCCCATGTCCATGCCCTCTACGCCTGCTCTGGGTGGTTTTCCAGTGATGGACATGACGCCGGGGCAGGGTCCTGGTGGGGCTGTGATGCCCTCGCTGCCTCCCACACCAGCTGGGGTGTCCTTCATCATCCAGATTGGCCTGACCAGAGAGTCTGTCCTGATGCCCCAGACTGCTGACCTGGCATATGTGAAACAAATTGCCTGCTCCATTGTCGACACCAAGGTAGGAAATGTGTGTGTATGTGTGTGTAAACTGGGGAGGTAAAACTGGGCGTCTGCTTTCTCCAGGTGGAAAGCTGCACATGAACAATTACATATTTGTTTTCGAGCTGTTTGTCAGATGACCAGTCTGGGTTGCTTTTCTTCTCTTTCACTCTTTGTTTTTGTGTCCCGGTCTCCCACAAAACCCTTTGTTTACACTCTACTATTCTTATAGGTAAATGAAAGGGTTCAAACATGCGAGCAGACAATGTGAACTGGGACCGACTGGGAGGATATGTACAAAATGTCACAACTTTGCTCCGCTCTAATTACAGCAATTAGCATTTTTCCCCTCAAGCAGTTGGAAGAGAACACTGTTCAATTGGGCTTTGTCATGCCACATCTAGCACAGCAGAGTAGCAGAGGGATGGTTGATGGGATTAGTGTCTGAGACCGGGACACAGTCAGTGCATCCAGCGGTATAGGTCAATAACTACAGCACATGTCTCAATGTGCAGTCAAACCAAAGGAAGTCAGCATCTAATTGTTGAGGAGCACCTTGACTTTATATATATATATAAATATATAATCCCAATATGCTTCTATCTGTCAGAAGGCAAAGCCTGTGAGCTTTCTCTGTGATGGTCTCTTTCACCTCAGTGCAACATTTGCATTTCATGCCAAAACAACTGTTCACATCAGGCCAGTTTTAGTCTCTTCGCTAAGCGCTTCACTGATTTCTTTATTCTTCCTTTTTTTTAGCCGTCACTGATCACTTTCAAGTTCTGACTTTGTGTTGCCCTGACTGAGGGACAAGGACAGACATAAGACCTTTAATCGTCAGTGTTTCGGTCCTTTGAGAGAAAACACTTTTACTGCCTTGTTTTGTTTTCTTTGTGTGTGTGTGTGTGTGTGTGTGTGTGTGTGTGTGTGTGTTTGTGTGTAATCTCTTTTTCTAATGACTCTTTACAACTCTGAGATTTTGCAGGATGTTTTTACCTTGTTCGTCCGCAGCAGCATTACATTTACACACGCTTTACACAGACATAACTTCTGCAAATCATGTAACAGTTTCTGAAATGTGGCATTCGGCATTTTAACTTCATCAAATAATGACGGCAGTTGACTTTGAAACACAAGTGTAATTTCCAAAAATGGACAGAGCTATCATCAAAATATGAGCAGGCTCTCTGACGGTTCGGGTGCTGCTCCTCCAGCACAAACTGCTGCCTTTAAAGTGAATTTCTCAGGTGGTATGAGTAAAAACCTACGGGAATAATCACTTCAAACAAACATATCTCCTTTGTTAAACTGAAAATGACTACTTCAAAACAAACATGTGCAGTGTTGGGAGGGGGCTGAAGTTTTGACATCCTCTTTGCAACAGGAAGCAAAGGGCGCCATGGGAACTAAGGTCTTTACTCGACTGCCAGCGCTAATTTATTCAACGTATACAACAGCTAATTTTCACAATGACCATTTCAGACCATTAGCATGTACAGCTGAACACACAGGAGATCACAGTATCCCACACTGGTGTTTGAGCAGGCCATGTGTTTTTATCAGATTAGCAGATTTCCACAGAGCAGCTTTGTAAAATTCGCCACAATCGCAATTATTCCAAGAAATACTGGTAGCTCTCTGCAGCCAGCTCACCCGCTCCACTAATCTGTTTTTGTGCACAACAGTCTTTGTTTTCCCCTCTTATAGGAGTGTTTCTCTGCCATGTTGCTTGGTTTAATTAAGTGAGATGGATCTGACTCCACTTCCAACTCTGTTTCCACATGATGGGAACACATACGGTCGGAACGCTGACCTTCATCAAAACGTAAACTGCAACCGCATATGGAGTTCAGCTTTTTTCTTCCTCTTTTTTGTGTTTCCTCTGACAAACTAAAACTACTTGCCTGTGTAAGGTCAGAGAGGTCGTCGCTGGGAGTTCTGATACTCTTACGCCTTTCTCTTCCTTTGTCATTAAATTCAAAGTTCCTTCCTCGACTGATTGGCCGTTAAAAAAACAACACGTGCGGCTGCTTCACACTACCTGAGAGGACATAATCACACGGTTCTAAAAACCCTCTGTGCTGTATAAATCAGTAGCACAGATTCATTGTACATTTGAATCACATGAGACCATAATGCTGTTGGACCGCTAATAAAAGACACGTGACAAGGAGACACTTCCACTGGGAGGCTTTTTGCTGGTGACCATGTTTGACCAGCAAGGGCGAAGGCATCTTTCCATTTAGATTGGGACTTTTTAAAATATTAGAAATTTGAGAATATACAAGAAAGAAATCAGCTTCGTTGCACCTTTGAAAAACAGTGATGCTCCAGTCCATGACTGATGAGAACATCAGCTCATACTGTATGTAAACACATGCTGAAACTAAGCGGCTGACTGTGATTTCAACACTGACTTCGGCCATTGATCAGCTGCAGCACTTTGAATGAATGTGGAATTGGAGTTACTTGGTCGGCATCAGTTAAGGCGGACCGGTAGTTTGGAGAGCTTGGACAACTTTAGCAGAAGCACAAAAGATGTTTCTCTTCTTCCCATGCATCCTTCCCTCTGTGTGTGTGTGTGTGTGTGTGTGTGTGTGTGTGTGTGTGTGTGTGTGTGTGTGTGTGCGCCCTTGGATTTTTGGATAATGCCACACTTGCGGTGACATGCTGGGGTCAGGAAAGGCATCAAATGGAAGGCTGGCAGGAGAAAGGTCAGTTTGACACGCAGCAAGGTCGCATTAAGGATAATTAATAAACAACCAAGGTTATATCTCAACTGCTTCTAACAGACTTAACGTTTCTAGACAGACAGAGGAATGTTGATTTATTCCAAATATACACTGGGTACCAGTCTGTGGTTCCAGCTCCACAGCATCTAATTTAGAAAAAGACTCACTTGTCAGCAAAAGAAGAGAAATTGGCTTATTTTTATGGTTTGCTTCACTTTTTTTAAAACATCTTCAGTCCCGCTGTGCCAGCGACGGGAGGGTGAAGAGCTGGAACAAGTCCATAAATAATGATGTGATGCTATTACACCGTGTGGAATAATACCTGATTTGAAAGATACTTACAGGGAAAATGAAAGGAAACTGGCATAAATAATTATTTGAATGTGCGTGGGTTGATTTAACCAAAAATAACCCACAGGTTTATTGCAGCATTAAGTTTGATTGTTTTGAAGTTATGACTGGTCTTATTGGCATCTCCCCGGCTTATCTATTAGTGATGGGTTGTGCTTATTGCGAGATTATTAAAGATTAAAGATTGTTATTGTTGATTTTGACCAACGCTCTCACCTCACTACAGCTGCCCATTGCTGTCGGTGTCTTGTCCACCTGTAGTTTTACTTTTTGCAACAGGGAAAAAAAATCTGAAAAACTACCTTCATTCCCTCAAACAAAAAGACACTCAGAGCCTGATCTTTCTCAAGCCTTGTTAAACCAGCCACACACACACACACACACACACACACACACTCAGCAATCCCCCCCAATCCCCTAAATACAGAACTCCTGCCCTGCTAGGAGCTACAGCTTTAGGTGGGAGATTTGGACAATAGACAGCTTGTCCTGGTCCAGCCGACTGAGTGCGACACATGAGTTGGACCCTGTGTGCACGCATGAATGCCTACATTGGTGTGTTTAGAGGGGCAGCGAAGGCAGTTCGGTACCCCACACCCCCGCCCACGGTCATCTCTCCCATCCCAGAAAGGGTGAGTCACCAGTTCTGTTTATTCACAGGCTCCCTCCTTGTGTTCCATTGACACGTTTTTCCATTCACTTCTCTGTGGAGGCGCACACTCTCCCCTGGCTTCAACTCCCAACACCAACCCAGAGTTCATGTCTGCAGTGTCCTGTTCTGAGGATTAACCCCACGCTCTCAGGCCAGATATCCGCCCTCAGTCACAAACTAGACTCCATACTTCCCACACCTTTCTAAAGCCTTGCCTGACTCTATACACCTGGCAACACTGCTTGCCAAAATCCCATTTAGCCGACCCCAACCCCCGCCTCCTCCTGATGGAACAAGACCTAATAGTGTGGCCTGGAAACCAGAGGTCTGTCTCCATTCAACCATGATGCAGCTCTGGTGCTCTGGTGTTTTGTTGGACAGGCTTCACTGACCTCCTTCTTCTTTTTCTGGTTGTTTTTATTCTACAGCTTAGAAATATGACTTGGATGCTTTGTCACCCGTGATGATGATGATCTGTGAGGTGTTTCCTGAATATATACACAGTCTGTGAATAAGTTATTTTCCATTATTATGAGTAAATAATAAAGTTGGGGAAAAAACTAAATGAACGGAAATTCAGTTACCGAACAGAATACTTGACTGTCCTTTCCTCTCCTCCTTTCCTTTCCTTCTTCTCTCCTCTCCTCTCCTCTCCTCTTTGTTTCCTGGGATGAAAAGCCTCTGACGTCTGTTTCCTCTTACTGTCTTCGGATGAACTACCTCCTGCTCTTCCTCCTCTTGTGCCTTTCTCTACCTCCTTTTTAGATCCTGTACTTCCTCTCCTTATCTGCTCATCTCCGGCTCCTTCTGCCTGCCTTATCACGGACTTCCTCTCACACTCTGCCTCCTCTTCCTCCCCTCATCCCACCTCCCATTCATCCACTTTCCCCCCCTCCTTGCACTCCTCCACCCTCTGCCGCTGCCCTCCCTGCCAGTCTCACCTTTTCTTTGAGTTGCTTGACCTCGCGCACGCACTTCAAGTGAGTGGAAAAATATGGGGGAATTCGCACTCTTGTCTGGTTGTACAAGACAGGACAACAAAGGACAATACATCATGTCCCACTTTCTAGGACGTGGTGAGTCAAAAATCCTCTCTTCTCATTTGTCAAGTGGTTACCTCAGCTGGAATGATTCATATTTTCCAGTGAATATTAGACATTGGTGACAGGTTAAGCCATGAAATGTAAAAACACAAGGAGCCACAGAGCGGTGCATTTGACACGCTGCATGGTCGCGTCTTGATTTGCGTTTCCCCTTCACACAGTTTGCCAAAAGGTGCGTCAGCTTAACGGTTTCTCCCTACACCAACAACTTTTTGTATTTCGTCATCAGCAAGATGCACTGCATTTGTGTTGACGTCAGTGGGTGTGTTACAGTGTGTGTGTGTGTGTGTGTGTGTGTGTCAGTGTGAGTGCACAAGTGAGAACCTGTTGAGTCCTGTCAGTGTCGGCCGTGGTCACATTACTTGACTGTTGAGCATGTCTGTAGACTAATCTGTGATGAGTTAGGACACATTTAACAGCCAGCGAGCGGTGTCGAATCCGGCAGGTCAGTTTAGCGTGTCAGAGGATGCCAGTTAGCACGGCAGCATCACCACCCGCTACATAAAATTTCATCTATTTCTGTACCTAACAAGAAACCCTCTGATTAAGCTGCTGTAAATAAAGAGAAATGAGGACAGAAGATTTTTTTTTTTGTTCCTCAATCAGATGGTTGAAAACACAAAGAAATATCAGTGATCATGCACACGCACAAACACACACAGCTGCGACTGCGAGCCCCTGCCCTGGCCATTGTTTCCACCTCCGTTTTGGAAGGAGCTGTTTCTTTATCTCTCTCCCTGGAGAAGAGTTTGGCCCTGGGAATGGGACCATACACTCCACCTCCTGTTTACCTCACTCTCTTGCACATGTATTCTGCACACACACACACACACACATTGTAAAGTAACAGTTGGCTCTGATTTTCTAGATAAAGGCCCAGTGTGAGAGACGAGGTTGTATTGTTGGTGTGAAAACAACACAGTTCCTCATTCAACACGGCTGTAGGTGAGGACTCTGGCTTAATTAGGTCTGAATTACAATCTACAGCCACAGTTTCATCCACTCTATTGATCTAATGTGATGAGGAGGCTTCGGTCTTGCTGCCTGGATTATTAAAAGGCCTCTCGTAAAGTATGTGTCAGAGTGACCAGGCAAACACACTCTGCTTATCAGCCCAAGCCTCTTGTTGGGCCATGAATAAATGCCAGTCAATTAGCATGACTGTCAGGTGGACGCGCAAGTGAAAGAACAAACCGTGTCTTTATCAGGCTGCATGACATTTGATGACTGAGTGAAGATAACAAGCGAGATGTTCAAACGCAGCAGCCAAACGCTCCGATCCTCACAGAGGTCATCGTTACTTTATCTACTAAAACCTCACCGCTTTAAGGGAAATGGTGTCTATTTTCAAAGGGGTGTACCCACAGCGACATGTATCAGATCTGCCTCTCTCTCTCTCTTACTGCGTATGTGTCTCTCTCTCTCTCTGCGATATTTGCATGGTAGCGGAACAGCTTTGCATGACTGACCGTGCCTGGTGTCTCCTTGTTGTTGGCGTTGTTCTGCAGGGATAGCTCATTCCACACAAAGACATTTGATTATTCAAATGGCACACTGTTGCCCAGAGCCCAGGAGTCTGTGGGAGAGACGGAGAGGTGGGATGACAGATGGAGATATGAAGGGTTTGAGTCTTGAGCGGCAGCAAAGATTGTGATCCTCACATGACAATTTGTGAGAATGCATATAGCTCATCTGTTGCCAACGTGTGAAAGGATAATTCTGGTTTATTACCACTTTTTGGTGACAAATGAGAAATACAGGAGGGTGCATCAGCAGAACTGCCATTAAACCCTGAAGGCAAGTGTCTCTAATTCACACAGCACAAAGCCTGAGTAGGTATAACATGTTCATTCTGCATCGCCCGGGTGTTCAGCTCACAACCTCTGCCACCAACAGCACATTGTGATCATGTTGAGTAACCTGCAGAAAATCTGGTCTGTTTAGTCAGATGCCCATGTGATGTTGGTAAAAGTACACACACAGCCTAAAACAAAAGATAAGAGAACATAAGAGCTGGATCAGACATAATTATGGTATGCAGCAACACAGCAATAGCTAGCAATTATGAACAGGCTGGCTTGATCTACCATAAGCTGCACTAAGCATTTCTCAACTACTAGAGGTGACAGCAATGGCAATGCGTTCATGAAATACAAGTCAAACTTCTGGGCTACGGAAACCCCCGACGACATACTGTGTGCACAGGCTAAGCTAAATGAATCTGTGGAGATACAAGCAGAAGGGGCATTTTGAGGAAGAGAAGAAGAGGAAACAAATGATAAATACACAAGGGTCCATCGGGGCAACTGCCTGGAAGAATTATTCAAAACTTCTTCAGTTAAAAATATGCATGAAATCATGTGTCTCTAATCGACACCACACGGCCTGAGGAGGCACTGGCATGTTTATTCTGCATCACCCAGAGCTTGAACTCACAACCTTAGAAACCAAGGGGTAAGTCATGATCTCTGTGAGCGACCCGCTCAAGTGAAAAACCACAGATGGCATCACACTATGACACGCCAGTCACCAGGCTTGGATGTATCAGCAGATTTCAAACTAGGGTCAAAAATGCAGTTTTCACTTGATTGCTTGATTGCCACTGAAAAGGAGGCCGTGACTCTCAGGATGGGTGAACAGCTGTAATCTGTTATCTCCTGCATAAACAGCAGGTAGCAAGTTATAACTGAGCAGGCTGGTGAGTGTAGAATTGTATGGGCAAACATTTGCATGGGATTTGATGAAGGTAAACACAGTGGATGGCCATGCGTAACGGCACTGCGCTCTGGTGGGGGACATCTCCAACTAGAAGGTGCAGATTTATCAACATGTCTGTCCTGCTGCCCTCAGATTGCTGCAGAGATTTAGTGAAATATAGGAGGAAGTTTTCATACAGTATAAAGCAACTGTGAGCTGAAAACTGTTTCTTTCCCCATCATAGTCCACTATAGTGACATTGCCATGTTCCTAGATCCCAGGAATTATGATTATGAATATGGGAGTGCAGTGTCTAATCAGCAAAAAGGATGGTCTAGTAAAATATGGCCCATGTTGTAATAACACAGAATTATCCTTTACAGCCTACCTAATTTTTGTCATTCGTGCTTTTCTAGGGCTACATTCTTTCTCTTGATCTGCAAAGGAGACCTTATGATACTAATCCAGCGATTAGCATCGGGAAAAACGGTTTTGTGCCGTAATCCAATAGGGAGCAACAAAGCAGAGGCGAGCGGCGTTTGGTGGGAAATGACCACGTGGAGAGTTTGTACCAGAGTTTAGAGAGAATTTCTTTGCATTTCAGAGCAACGGCACAACACAGAGCTCTTTGAGAGCGGGGAGAGCGCTGCAGATCAACAGCAGATAAACACTCACACACACATTTTCGTAACACAGAGAGAGGCTGATGTCAGCAAGCCCTGCCCTGTTAGCGACTGCATTCAAAATAGCTGCAAATTGAGTGAATTATAAAAAAACAGACTTTGTAAGTGCCACACTGAGTGAAGCTCAGTGTGTCCTGGTTTTGATTCAGAATAACAAGGGACAATAACTCCAAGTGAGGAAGATGCTGAAGCACAGTGAGGTATCTTACATGGAAAACAGGGCTATATCCTTACAACTATTTGCTGTTATAATGTCAGGTGTGTGAAGTGTGTGTGTGTGTGTGTGTGTGTGTGTGTGTGTGTGTGTGTGTGAGAGAGAGAGAGTGTGTTCTTGAGAAGACAGCAGACAATGGGCTCAGTGTAAGGGGTTGACAGATCGGGTTGGGTTGTTCTGGACACTCGTGAAGTGTCTGTAAGTGTGGCCCAGACACATTGTGAGGTGCCTGTGTGTGAATGTGTGTGTGTGTGTGTGTGTGTGTGTGTGTGTGTGTGTGTGTGTGTGTGTGTGTGTGTG